>NC_045548.1:77053057-77063057 GCF_009769535.1 Thamnophis elegans | reverse complement strand
GAAAGAAGAAGAAGTGAAAGAGGAGGAGGAGGACCAAGAGGAGAGCGAAGTACGAGGAAGAGAAGGAGAGGGGGAGAAAGAGAAAGAAGAGGAAGTGAAAGAGGAAGGGGAGAAGGAAGAGGAGAGCACAGGGGAGGAAGAGGAGAGAGGGAGGGGAAGGAGGAGAGGGGGAGAAAGAGAAAAGGAAGAGAAAGAGGCTAGAGCAGGAGGAGGAAGAGAAGGAGAGGGGGAGAAAGAGAAAGAAGAGGAAGTGAAAGAGGAAGGGGAGAAGGAAGAGGAGAGCACAGGGGAGGAAGAGGAGAGAAGGAGGGGAAGGAGGAGAGGGGGAGAAAGAGAAAAGGAAGAGAAGAGGATAGAGCAGGAGGAGGAAAGAAGGAGAGTGGAAGGGAATAGAAAGAAAGAAGAAGAGAAGAGGAGAAAACTGGCTTTTGAGAGCTCCTAGTATTTGTGTTCTTCAGTTTGCCATTATGCTTGGCCCTTTCTCTGATCTCTAAAAGGCAGATTTAAAAAGCAAGCGGGTGGTTTTCAGAGGCTGAAGAAATTGCCCAGGGAAAGAAAGAACACTTATTCTGGGAATTCTTACCCACCAGCTGGACAGACATCAATTGATAAGGTGATTGTTGAAATATGTTCCTGCATGAAGTGGTTTTAAGTTAAGTGTAGGGAGCCCATTGGCTAAAGGCCGCCCGTATAGAGTCTCTCAGCAATTTTCTGCAGCTTGTTGATCTACAATGATTATCCAGCAGGAAAGCCAAGATGATGTTTTCTGTCATTTTGGGGTGGAAAAGAAAATGAAATGATGGCTTAGAACTTGGAGGCCTCAAGATGAAGGCATCCTACCCACTACCTCCTCTTGATAGATTACAGATGAACAGAGTAGGAAGGGTCCTTGTAAGGCTTGGGCCTTGTAAGCCCCCTTATGCCATTGCTGACAGATGACAATCCAGTCTCTTCTTGAAAGTGTCCAGTAATGAAGCTCCCATAACATCTGGGGGAAATCTTTCCACTGATTAATTGCTTTCACTGTCAGAAAGTTTTGTTAAAATATTTCATGACTGGGAGAGACATGGGAACAATCAATAGGCATAGCAAATAAGTCAGCCAATGGAGCTTAAACAGATCTGAGTCTGTGGAGAGAATTGAAACAGAAACTTAAGCAGCCTGCTGCTCTGAGAAGTAAACTAGCAGTCTCTCTGGGCTTGTCTGCTGATAAAGGCTTGTGTTTGCCTGTAACTCTCCTTCCCTGTGTTTACTTGGAAGAACCACCTGTTGGTATTGTACATTTATTCATCTATTCTTATGTATACAAGGAGTTAATGAATCCTGCTGCATCAGTTATCTGTGTCTGCTTTCTGGGATTTGAATTTATGCAACAAACTCTGACAAATTTCTTCTTATTTCCAAGTTGAACCTCTCCTTGATCAGTTTTCATTCATTATTCCATGTCTGGCCTTTGGATGTTTGGAAAATAGCTTGACCCCCTTCTTCTCTGTGGCAGCTCCTCAAGTATTGGAAGATGCTATCATGCCTCCCCTGGTCCTTCTCTTCGCCTAGACTAGCCATATATGTGTAGTTGTAACCATTCAGCTTGAGCTTGGAAGTTAAGCTGGGTAAACCTAGTTAACGATGAAGGATTAGATGTGTCTTGATTAGATGTTGAGGTTAAGTCTTAGTGGCCACATAGATAGACCTTCTCCAGGGTGATCTAGTCCTGGCCTGAATCATGAAAGAGTCGGACATGAACTGAAAGGATACCATCATCATCATGGGGCTGCCCCAAAGAAGAAGGAGTCAAGCTATTCTCCAAAGCACCTGCGGGTAGAACAAGAAGCAATGGGTGGAAACTAATCAAGGAGAGAAGCAACTTAGAACTGAGGAGGAATTTCATGACAGTTAGAACAATTAATCAGTGGAACATCTTACCACCAAAAGTTTGTGAATGCTCCAACACTGGAAGTTTTTAAGAAGAGATTGGAGGGTCCCTTCCAAATCTGTTATTCTATTCTATAAGATAGATAGATAGATAGAAAGACAGACAGATTAGATAGATAAAGGAAGGATAATAGATAGATAGATAGATAGATAGATAGATAGATAGATAGATAGATAGATAGATTAGATTAGACAGAGAGATAGATAGATAGATAGATAGATAGATAGATAGATGATAGAGTAGGTAGGTAGGTAGGTAGGTAGATAGATAGATAGATATAGATAGTAGATAGATAGATAGATAGATAGATGATAGATAGATGATAGATAGATAGATATATAGATAGATAGATAGATAGATAGATGATAGGTAGGTAGGTAGGTAGGTAGGTAGGTAGGTAGGTAGGTAGGTAGGCAGGCAGGCAGGCAGGCAGGCAGACAGACAGACAGACAGACAGACAGACTTTCTCTCATGCCCTCACCTGATCACCCAGATGTCTGCAGTTCTCACCTATTTATGAAGAGGTGTAAGGTTTCCTGCTTAGGCAGGGGGGTGGGACTAGACAGACCTCCAAGGTACTTTCCAACTCTGTTATTCTATTCTATTCCATTCTATTCTATGGTTGAGATGATCACCATTCCAAACTGAACAGAGAAGGACCACAAATCAAGCAGTAAGAGACTATCTAAGGCAAGCTGTGGACTGCTTTGCCTTATGTTCAAGAAAACAGAACAGAAATCCGGAAGTTCTTGTTCGGGTTCCAGACTAATGAACAGCTCTGAGATCTCCTGGTGGTCTCTTGTCCAAGCTCTTACCTGCTCCAACCTGATTTGCTTCTAATGCCAGACGAGACCAGGCAGGTCTGGGTTACCTGCCAAGGTTTACTCCGCTCTTGCTCTTGGTAATAGCGGTCCATTTAAGGCCCAAAATGCACGGGGCAAAATGATTTTACACCAGCCTTTTTCTCAACGGGATTATTTCCTCTTCGTAGGAAGAGGGGAAACGATGCGGTTCAGCGAGGCCCGAGCTGTGCAAATTCCATTCATGTTTTGCTAAGATTAAAGTCGGTACCATTGTGGGAAGTTAGTTGGCTCTGTAATAATAATAATAATTGGGACCGGGGTTTCAAACCAAGGAAGATGTCTCATTCCTGCTTCTGCTACCTTTCTCCCCTGCCTCTCACTTTCTCTCTTTGCTCTTTCTGTTCCTTTCATCTTTAATCAAAAGTGCACCCTTTGTAATGAAGGAGCTTTGCTCTCAAAGCACCACCGGCTGGGCTTTGATTTCAGACGAGGAGAGATCACAGGCCAGCTTGTATCAGTTTCCCAATACCGAGTAAAATTTTTGTAGATAAATCTATTGAAATGAAACATCAGCGCAGGTCAATATACGGCCTGGACACCGAGATTTCAGAAAGGTCACCGCTGAAATTTGCTGAGGGAAGGCACTTTGGGGGTGGGAAGCATCTTCTGTTCATCAAATGATTGCGGTCGACGATATATTGGTGAGGCGTAATTAATTTCCAACGCATGACAGACTTCATTGTAGCTTCCGTTGGGGAATTGTGAGCATTCGAGACTAAGCACAATCCAAAAATGCTACAAATTCTTGAATCTATATCTATATCTATATCTATATCATCTATATCTATATCTATCTATCATCTATCTATCTATCTATCTATCTATCTATCTATCTATCTATCTATCTATCTATCTATCTATCTATCTCTCATCTATCTCTATCTCTATCTCTATCTCTATCATCTCTATCTCTATCTATCTATCTATCTATCTATCTATCTATCTATCTATCTATCTATCTATCTATCTATCTATCTATCATCTATCATCTATCTATCTATCTATCTATCTATCTATCTATCTATCATCTATCTATCTATCTATCTATCTATCATCTATCATTCTATCTATCTATCTATCTATCTATCTATCTCTATCTATCTATCTATCTCTATCTCTATCTCTATCTCTATCTCTATCTCTATCATCTCTATCTCTATATCTATCTATCTATCTATCTATCTATCTATCTATCTATCATCTATCTATCTATCCTATCTATCTCTATATCTATCTATCTATCTATCTATCTATCATCTATCTATCTCTCTATCTCTAGCTCTAATCTCTATCTCTATATCTACTATCTATCTATATCTATATCTATATCTATATCTATATCTATATCTAGATATCTATCTATATCTATATACTATATCTATATCTATATCGATATCTATATCTATATCTATATCTATCTATCTATCTATCTATCTATCTATCTATCTACTATCTATCATCTATCTATGTCTATGTCTATGTCTATATCTATCTATCTATCTATCTATCTATCTATCTATCTATCTATCTATCTATCATCTATCTATCTATCTATCTATCTATCATCTATCTATCTAAATATAAATATATGGCTGTACGTATGTGTGTATGTTCCAGCAATATATAAATGCTGTATGTATGTGTGTGTGTTCTAGCATAACTCTGAAACGCCTCGAGCAATTACAACCAAACTCAGTACAGATTACTTACTCTCTGGAAACAGCTACTGTGGGGGTAAGACACCCCTAACATCCCTCAGGGGGTGTGTTCCATTACAATGAAGCCTGTTGTGCTTTAAAATGGCTTCTACTGTACTGCCATAAAATGGCTTCCACTGTTGCCATGATAACAGCTTCACAGTACTCCACAAGGGGGCTCCCTTTTGTAGGGGCAAAATCCAACATTAGAAATTACATTTGGTCCAGACATTTCCTCCCTGTAAATAAATATCTGGGCAACGCTAGTTTCTTTTTTTAAAGAAACATAGAGATATTGGTCTGTTAAAAAAAAAAGTATAAGCATTTGTCTTTAATTGTACTCAGCCTTATACGGGTACTCCGATCTCTTAGCCAAGAATAAGATTTCACCCGTGATCTGTAATTTGAGACAAGAGTTTCTCAGCCTCATCTCTCAGAACTGTCAATAACACTCAGCCACTTTTCAGAAGAGGGGGGAGGAAAATAACTGCAGAGATGAAGCACAAATCTATTGTGGAACTCAATTTTCAGACCTGGAGTTTCCGAAGCGTGTGAGTGCCAACTGTTCTCGGACGTTGTAATAACTGGAGTCACAATCAGCCTGACGTTTTAAAATGCATCTCGGAAAACCACACAGTTTTATTCCTATAGCAAAGCAATTCCTTTCCTTTAATAAAACGACAGAATAACTGAGTTGGAAGGGTCCCTGGAGATCTTGTCGACCTGGGGCAGGCACTCGAAGAGCCATTTTGACCCATTTCCCACAGAAAAAAAAAACCCACCAGAAGCCACAAAATCCTTCCCTTGCCTGATTATTTCCCGAGTGGCCACAAAACTAACACATGTAGTTGAATTAAACTGATTTCTTCTGCAAGTTTTCTTGGATTTATCCAAGGTTGGCCTTTAGGGAGTTGAAAAGCTCAATAAATCTCATGCCGGCAGGTGTCGCACATTGGTGGCAATGACGCATATTTTGAGCGACAGGGAGCCGCAGCAGAGGGATGAAAGAGGTTCTAGACCAACCCCCTGCTCAAGCAGGGAACCCTACACCACTTCAGACAACTGGTTATCTAACATCTTCTTAGAAACGTCCAGTGTTGGAGCATTCACAACCTCTGGAGGCAAGTTCTGTTCCACTGATCAATTCTTCTCGCTGTCACGAAATTACTCCTTAATTCTAGGTTGCTTCTCTTCTTTGTTAGAAATATAATCTAACGGTTGGGTTGGCAATATATAAATCGTATAGCAATGCTATACCTGTTTCTTTAAATCATACTGTAAAATGTGATTGGTTGCTGTTTTCCTCAATCGGCCATAAGAGGGAGCCAGAATCACTGTTAACTCTCTGTTTGTTAGATGCTGGGCTGATCTGATCCGAGTGTTTTGGAAGCTGGCTGTTAGAAAGTGCCGTGAGCTATTGTAAGTTTTGGCAACTGCTAGCAAACTTTGAGTTCTGAACTGATTATATGATACTGGACTATGTTATTGGATTATCCCTTACTGAAAGACATTGATGACTGACTGTCTTATCCGTGTATGACTTGGACTGTTTGATGGACTCTGACCCTCTATTTCCACGAAAGTAAAAGCCTATTTAACTGCAGTGTCTCTGTATGCTGGTTTGTGTGTTCTTCAACACAACTCTCACAACGCTTCTCTGAACGTACTCACTCTCCCAATGGGGAGCTTACCTAAGATTCTTGATTACTTTCCATTCATCTCTTCTTGGCCTGCCTTTGGAGAATAGGTTGACCCCTACCCTCTTTTTTGGGGCAGCCTCTCAAATATTGGAAGACTGCTATCGTGTCACCCCTGGTGCTTCTCTTTGTTAGACATAAACATATCCAATTCATATGTCTCCAGTCCAGGAAATTTCTTTTTAGTTCTAGGTTGGATCTCCTTGATTAATCTCCTTGATTAGTTTCCATTTCCATCATTCTTTATATTCTTTATATTCTTTATATTCTTTATATTCCTTCCTTCCTTCCTTCCCTCCCTTCTTTCTTCCAGGTGTGGGTTGCTGCCAGCATTACTGCTGGTTTGGCGCACAAAAATATTTACACTCTGTGTGTGTCCGCATTTGCATCTAAAATTATCTGCGCATGCACAAAATGTTAAAAAAGGGAAAAATACATTTCTGCAATGAAATTTATTCTGCGCATGCATAGAACCAAAAATCAAGATGGTGGTGCCGTAGGAGAACTGATTTGGGGGCATGGCAGGCCTAGGTTCCATTGACCCAGGCCTCCAAGTTACTACATATTCGCCCGAACCGGTCTGAACTGGTAGGAACCCACCTTTGCTTCCTTCCTCCTCCTCCTTCTTCCTCCTCCTCCTAATCCTCCTCCTCCTCCTCTTCCCCCTCCCCTCCTCCTTCTTTCTTATGTCTTCTTTCCTTAAATAATTGACTTCATAAGAAACTCTCCTTGATTAGTGTCCATTTCAATCATTCTTTATTATTTCTTTCTTTCCTTCCTTTCTTTTTTATTTTCCTCCTCCTCTTCCTCTTCCTCCTCCTCCTCCTTCCTTTTCCTTTTACCCTTCTCCTCTCCTTGATTAGTTTCCATTTCAACAATCTTTATATTCTTTCTTTCCTTTCTTTCTTTTTCTTTCTTTCTTTCTTTCTTTCTTTCTTTCTTTCTTTCTTCCTTTCTTTTTCTTTCTCCTCTTCCTCCTCCTTCTTTTTCCTCTTCCCCTCCTCCTTCTCTCCTTGATTAGTTTCCATTTCAATCATTCTCTATATTCCTTCTTTCCTTTCTTCCTTCCTTCCTTTCTTTTTTCTTTCTCCTCTTCCTCTTTCTTCTTTTTCCTCTTCCCCCTACTCCTTCTCTCCTTGATTAGTTTCCATTTCAATCCTTCTTTCTATTCTTTCTTTCCTTTCTTCTTTCCTTTCTCCCTTCCTTTCTTTTTTCTTCTTCCTCCTCCTCCTCCTCCTCCTCCTCCTCCTTCCTTTTCCTCTTCCCCTCCCCACTTTTCTTCTTTCTTCTTTCCTTTAGGAATTGACTTGATAAGAAACTCGGCACGCTTGTTTTCTTCCAAATATTATAATGCATAAACATTTCAACAGCCCCTCCGCTATGCATGAGTATGTCCTACAGAACAGAAGAATCAACATAATTTGATGCTAAATGGGCAACTTAACATGACACCGGAGGATTGCTAATGGCTGCCTCGCCATTTGTACGCCTCTGACTGATACGTTAAACAGTTTTTGTGCAGGGAAAGCCGCTCGCCTCCGTGTTGCTGAATTTCTGCCATTAAAACTCGCTTTTTAACGGGGAGTTCTGCCAACGGCGGTCTCTGTTGACACGAAGAAAGATAGATGCTCTCTCTATGGGTCTGGTAGCCATTAAAATCTGCCTCATGCAGAAATGTGTGAGAAAAAGGCATTGGAGGAAACACTCAGGGAAATTAAATGTGTCTGTGGAAAAACGGAGAGAAATTTATCTAGGTTGATTTCCCGCTGCTATCGCTAATGTCTTTGATGGGCTTTTCCTGTATTTTCACTTCTTTGAACTTTTGCGACTTCCTATTCTCACTAATCATAAGACCGGAAGGGACCTTGGAGGAGTGGTGGGATTCAGCCGGTTCGGGCCAGTTCAAGAGAATCGGTTGTTAAATTGCTGGCAGGCCCCGCCACTTCCTGCCTCGCTCCTTCCAGGAAAAGAGCCGAGGTGGCGCAGTGGTTAGTGTACAGTACTGCAGATCCATCGAGACCCCATGTACAATATTCCTCCAGGCCTTCCTCTCCTCTACCATCCTCTGAAGTCCATTTAAGCTCACACCGACTGCTTCAGTGACTCCATCCAGCCACCTCATTCTCTGCTGTCCCCTTCTTCTTTTGCCCTCCATCGTTCCCAGCATGAGGCTCATCTCCAGGGAGTCCTTCTTCCTTCTCCTTAGGTGGCCAAAGTCTTTGAGTTTCCTCTTCAGGATGAGGCCTTCTAAAGAGCAGTCAGGGTTGATCTCCTCTAAGACTGATCGGGTTGATTGCCTTGTAGTCCAAGGGACTCGCAGGAGTCTTCTCCAGCACCAGAGTTCAAAGGCCTCCATTCTTTTTTTTTTTTTAAGGTTACCATGTTAGGTTACCATGATGTAAACACAAAAGCCTCAAAAAATCAGTCACCCAAATGGAAAATTCAGTCAAAAATTAAGACCAGTAAATTGAGAGGCGATATCAGCAATCTCAAAAGAATATCAAGGAGCTGAAATTGAAAAATAATAAAAGATCAAGGAAAGTTTATTGCAAAGATGTAATCTTGGCATAAAGTGATTAAAGAAATTGCAGAAGAATTAAAACATGGAGTCATGGCTATTTCAAAGAAAATTGAATGATATGTAGATAGAATGAATTAACTTTAGCCAAATCAGCATTGGAACAAACCAGAATTTGTTTAATAATGCACGATGGAAAGTTTGCAGTAACATAGATGCTCGTCCCGATAAAACTGAAAAAAAAAATTTTTTTTTTGCAGTGACATCTTGAAAATCGCAAAGAATGTAATAAAGATGCAAAATGGATAAGAGAAACTGAGAATCGATCAAAACAGAGCTGGAAGGGGTCTTGGAGGTCTTCTAGTCCACCCCATGCTCAAGAAAAAGATCCTTAGAACATTAGCTCAGTCAAAGTGGATTAACTTTCATACTATTGGAAATGATGAAGGGAAATTGTGATTCGATGTTGGATCGATTCGATTACAGATAGTTTTTTTTTTTAAAAAATACTTTTTTTATTTTCCATTTTCATAACATATAATCACATGTATACTATTACATAGCCAATATCCTATTGTATTAAGTAGTAATTACATCAGTTCCTCTTGTCATCAACGCCCAGAAAGATAAAAACCCCTTATTAGCTCTTCTGCTCTCCATACACCTCTTTCTTCTACCTCTCTCCTACCTCCTTTCTTCCCTCCATCATCCTTTTCTACTCTACTTCCCCTTCCTTTCTCCTTCTCCTCTCTCTTCATTCCACTCCTCCTTATCCTCCTCATCTTCCCCCCTTACCCTCTCTCCTATCCCTCTCTTCCCATCTTTCTTCTCTCCTCTGTTTCCCACTCTTCCTCTCATTGGTGCATTTCAGCTTCTGAGCAAACTCCATTCTATGTTGATGGTATTTATGCTTCCATATCAATATACTTAACGTATCTTAGTTTTAAAGAAAAAATAAGAGAAGACAGTATACATGTGCAATCATATTACCTTAAAATCTAACACCCCTCGTCAAGCCTAATATACATCCCTCCTTCCCCTCCTCCCCCCCAATCCCCCCCAGCCTTCCCTCCTCCGATTACAGGTAGTTTTTGATTGACAGCCATTCATTGAGGGACCATTCAAAGCATTATAAATTGACTTATGACCATTTTTCACACGTATGACTGTTGTCGCATCCCCAAGGACCCGTGATCCAAATTCAGAGTCTTGTCAGCTGCTTCATATTTATGACGACTGCAGAGTCCTGAGGTCATGTGATCATCTTTTGTCGTCTTCTGTCAAGCAAAATG
>NC_045548.1:77000096-77052957 GCF_009769535.1 Thamnophis elegans | reverse complement strand
TCCATCATCCCTCTCTCTTCTCTCTCTCTCCATCTCCATCTCCATCTCCATCTCCAATCCTCCATCTCCATATCTCTCTCTCTCTCTCTCTCTCCATCTCCATCTCCCTCTCCATCTCCATCTCTCTCTCTTCTCTCTCTCTCCATCTCCATCTCATCTCCATCTCCCATCTCCATCTCCATCTCCATCTCCATCTCTCTCTCTCTCTCTCTCTCCCTCTCCATCTCCATCTCCATCTCCATCTCCATATCTCTCTCTCTCTCTCTCTCTATATATATATATATATATATATCTATAATATATATATATATATATATATAATTATTTATCAGCACAAATAAACACACACACACACACACACACACACACACACACACACATATATATATATATATATATATATATATCTCCCCAGATTTACTTTCCACCTTGTACAAAACGGAATACCCACCAATTGATGTTAAGCAAAAGTTCGGTGTCTCCGCTTATCTCATTGGCCTTGACTTCGGGGTCTCCAATCCGCCAGATTTTATTTTTATTTTAAAACCCTTTTCATTAAAAAAGGAGGCTGAAGGATTCATGCTGCAAAGAGAAGCACCAACCCCATGCTTCCTCTGTATTTCCAGCTGCCCCTCTGGGCCTTGAGTAACCTTCCCGTGAACTCTTAGGAAATAAAAATGGGGATGGTTGCAGCTCAGTGCTTCAGCTGCAAATAGTACCATTTGCTTCTTGCCTGCAAGGGAACTTCAGCGTAGCAGTAAAGCATATTATAAGACAAGATAATATAAATCAGCGGGTTTCCGTTTCGTACAAGATAGAAAGTAAATTTGGGGGCATTCTTAGATCACCCGTATGGGACACTTTAGTTAAATAAACTTAAAGCAGTTTTAGTTTCTGGAATTTGCTTTACTGACCAAGCAAAGGAAGCCTTAAGAGCTGTGATGGCGGAACGCTGTATTGCAGGCTAATTCGGCTGACTGCTAGCTGCCAGCAGTTCGATTCCCACCGGCTCAAGGTTGACTACATGGATGGGGAAAATGAATGTGTACCAACCATTCACCTTCTAACACACACACAAAAACCCCACCCCAGAATAACAGAGTTAGAAGGGACCTATTTGGGCAGGAGATCCTACAGCGTTCGAGATAAATGGCTGTCCAAGCTCCTCTTTGAAACCTCCAGTGATGGAGCACCCACAACTTCTGGAGTCACCTTCTAATACACGTTACACCTGTCCTCCATGAGCTGCACTGGCTACCTATTGGTCTCCGGACTCAATTCAAGGTGTTAGTTATTACCTGTAAAGCCCTGCATGGCTTAGGGCCAGGATACCTTCGAGACCGCCTACTGCCACATACCTCCCAGCGGCCAGTAAGATCCCATAGATTGGGCCTCCTTCGGGTGCCATTGGCCAAACAATGTCGGCTGGCGGGCCCTCGGAGGAGAGCCTTCTCGGTGGCTGCTCCGACTCTTTGGAACCAACTGCCCCCTGGAAATCCGGACCATACCCACTCTGATGGCCTTCAGGAAAACTGGAAAAACTTGGCTGTTCCGGCAGGCCTGGGGCTGTTGACCTCACTGTTGAGGTCCGGCCCTGACTAGAATGAATTTACGAGGGATGACTGCTGTTTTAAATTGTATTGTTGTTATGTGTTTTTTATATTTTCTTGTAAGCCGCCCGGAGTCCTTTGGAATTGGGCGGCATACAAAAGCTTCAAATAAATAAATAAATTGCACAGCTGATCGTCGGAACTTTTAAAAAAACTTTCTCAAAGCATTTTTTTAACTACCAGTTTGGGCAAAATGTTAAAAAAAAAAGGTTCCGATGATCAGCTGTGACAATCAGCTGCGCAGCGCAATGGCCGGAAACGTGTGTCTGTGTGTGTGTGTGTGTGTGTGAAATCCATCTGTTTTTGCCTTGTGTGTGAGTCCGTTGTGTAGCTTTTGTGTTATTTTTGTGTAAAGTGTGGATGGTTGGTTTTTGAGCTCTCTGTGACTTTGTGAGGTTCCTGCTTGTTGCCTGCCTGGTCACATGACTATCAATGGTCATATGACCAGGCGATTCTCTCCGTACCATTTCAGAAATGTTTTCTTTCTGTACCATTTCAAAACGATGGTGGTTAAAACCTGAGGAGTTGAGAGATCGAATAAGAAGGAACTAATTTTTGACTTCACCTTGAGCCACAGATCTGGTGACATTTGGTAACTCTCTTTCCTTTTCTTTTTTAAAACAAGTTTTATTACATTTTTTTTCTTTTTGCCACCATATGTGCTTTATGGACAGTGTGTTGACTGGGTCACATCTTAAACATCACATTCCTAATCCTAAATCCAATATATGCTAACCTTCCCACAAATATTGTCTCTTTTGTATAATCCTTTATCTTCTTCCATTAGTTCATTTAATCTTTTTTTTTTTCTTTGTCTTTTTTTTTTTTTTTTTTTTTTTTTTTTGTTTTTCAACTTTTTTATTTTTCTTTAAAAAAAAAACACAAATATGTCATCATTTGTCAATCATTAAGACATTGAAGTACAATTTTTTTTTGTTGTGTGTATCCCTCCCTCCCTCCACCCCCCCACCCCTCCTCCTCCTTCCCCCCCCCCCGACTTCCCAGAACCCGTACACGGTATGGATTTTTAACTAACACAGTCTAAAATCTATTGAGAAAAAAGAAATAAAGAAATTAATGACATTCTAGATTGACCTTAGCTTCTTCTTACTGAACTGACTTTTAACAGTTTAAATCATTTCTGATCTTAAGCATAGGCTAACTGGAATTTCTTAGTCCCGTATTTATTTTGTATATAGTCAATCCATTTTTTCCAGTCTCGTTTATATCTCTCATTTGAATGATCTTTGAGATATGCCGATATTTTAGCCATTTCAGCTAAGTTTGTTACTTTCAATGTCCATTCTTGGATTGTAGGCAAGTCTTCCTTCTTCCAATATTGCGCCACCAACAGTCTTGCTGCAGTTATCAGGTGCAGAGTCAAATTGGTCTCTACCACTGTAAAATCAGTACATATACCTAGTAAAAATAACTGAGGACTAAACTTTATCCTTCTTTTAAAAACATTTTGCATGACCCACCATATTTTTATCCAAAATGCCTTAACCTTTTGGCAGGTCCACCATATATGATAATATGTAGCATCGAGAGAACCACACCTCCAACATTTAGGCTGTACATTCGGATACATAGAAGCCAACTTTTTAGGATCTAAATGCCATCTATAGAACATCTTGTAAAAATTTTCTCTCAGATTTTGAGCTTGTGTAAATTTCACATTTCTTACCCAGATTCTTTCCCATGTATCCAACATTATTGGTTCCTCAATATTTTGAGCCCATTTTATCATACAATCTTTAACTAATTCTGTTTCCGAATCCATCTGTATTAATACATTATATATCCTCTTTATATGCATTAAGCTTTGATCTCTTATTTGTTTAAACAGATTATCCTCAACTTGAATAAAACCAATTTTTTGATCTATTTTCCACCTAGCCTGTAATTGCCCATACTGGAACCATGTTTGAACTACCTTCTCCTCTTTTAATACCTCTAAACATTTTAATTGTAATACCCCCCTTTCCGAGGTAAGAAGCTGTCTGTAAGTAATTCTGTCCTGTTTTTGTGCTGTATTCATATTTTCAATTGCGTGTCTAGGAATTGCCCACATGGGTATCTTGTCATTTAATTTATATTGATATTTCTTCCAGACCCGCAATAAAGCATTTCTTAAAATATGACTTTTAAAGGTCTTATCCAATTTTTTGCTGAATAACAGGTAAGCATGCCAACCAAATACCAGATCGTGTCCCTCAATGTTCAATATTCTATCATTAGTTAAATGAATCCAATCACTAATTACAGATAATGCCACTGCATCATAATATAGTTTTAAATTAGGTAGTTTCAATCCTCCTCTCTCACGTACATCTTGCATTATTTTCATCTTTACCCTCGGCTTCTTTCCTGCCCACACAAATTTGTTGATACCCTTCTGCCATTCTAAAAGGTTCGCATCTTTTTTAAGTATAGGTAACATTTGGAAGAGAAATAAAAATTTTGGTAAAATGTTCATTTTCACTGCCGCTATCCTACCCAGCAAAGATAAGTGCAATTTCTCCCATTTTTTCATCTCTGTCTGTATGCTATACCAAAGTGGTTCATAATTATGCTTATATAATTTCCCATTTGAAGTTAAAATGTTAACTCCAAGATATTTGACTTTTTTAACTACCTCACATCCTAGCATCACTCCTAATTCTTCCTTTTGTTTAATATTCATATTTATAGCTAATATTTTCGTTTTTCCTAAGTTTATTTTAAAGCCCGACACTTGACCATATTGATTAATCATATTCATTAAAACCATACTGGATTCCTGCGGTTGTTCCAATATTATGACCAAATCATCCGCAAAAGCGCGGACTCTATATTCTTGCTGCCTAATCTTGATCCCTTTTAAACCATCCAAGCCCCGTATTTTATTCAACAATACTTCCAAAGTTATAATAAACAATAATGGGGACAAAGGACAGCCCTGTCTTGTACCTTTTCCAATTTGAAAAGAGTCTGTCAGACTTCCATTGACTATGATTTGTGCTGTTTGCTGTTGGTATATTGCTTTAATTGACTGTAAAAAATTATCTCCTATCTGCATTTTTTGCAGTATCTTCAACAGAAATTGCCAATTAACTCGATCAAAGGCCTTCTCAGCATCCAAAAATATAAACGCAGCAGGGATCTGGTTGTTCTTTCCCAAATATTCTAATGCATTAATAATTAATCTAACATTACTTTTCATCTGTCTCCCTTGTATAAAACCTGTTTGGTCCGTATGTATCAATTGTTGAATGACCAACATTAACCTATTTGCTAATATTTTAGTAAAAATTTTATAATCTACATTCAGTAATGAAATGGGTCTATAATTTTTGGGTTGAGTAGTATCTTGATCTTCTTTGGGTATCAAAGATATAAACGCTGTCTTCCAAGATGGAGGGACTTTACCTTCCGTTTGAATCATATTAAATAATTCTCTAAGAGGTTCTACCATTTCTAACTGTAAGTTTTTGTAGTAAACCGCTGTCAAGCCATCTGTACCTGGTGCTTTCCCTGGCTTTAATTGCTTAATTACCTGCAGGATTTCCCCCGAGGTTATTGGTTGATTCAATTTTTGCCTGTGTTCTTCTCTAACTGAAGGTATTTTCTCCTTGTCTAAATATTTGTCTATGTCTAAACCATTAATTTTATCCCCTTTATACAGTTCTGTAAAAAATTCCCAGAAAGCCTTTTGAATCTCTTCCTGTTGGAACACCTCCTTCCCTCTGTAAATCAGTTTAGATATATTTCGAGTTTTCCTTTTTTTCCTAATCTGATAAGCTAACCATCTGCCAGGTTTGTTTGCATTACAAAAAGTATTGTGTTTTGCATATAATAAATTAGTAGCTACCTGGTCAGAGATCAACATGTCGAATTGAGATTTTAATATGTTAATAGCTTCCTTAACCTTTGTATCGTCTGGTTTCCTTGTTAACTCCAGCTCTTTTCTCTTAATTTCCTCTTCCAGTTCTGTTCGTTTTAACCCTTGCTTATTTCTATGTGTTTTATTTATATTCATCAAAACTCCTCTCATATACGCTTTGCTTGCATCCCATACAAATTCCATAGATGTACCCTTATTCATATTCAAAACAAAATATTCAGATAGTAATTTTTTACAATCATTAATATAGTTTTCATATCTAAATAAATTTTCATTCAGTCTCCAAAACCTTCTTGCCTGCACTACCCTTCCCAACTCCATCCAAACTGGGTTATGGTCCGAAAGGACTCTAGCTGCAATCTTTGTTTTCTTGACCCTAGAAAGCAAATCATTAGTGGTTAGAATAAAATCAATCCTTGAAAGGGATTGATGCCTGTCCGAGAAGAAAGTGAAGTCATATTCCTCTGCATTTCTTTCTCGCCAGATATCTCTCAATTCGAAATCATCCATAATGTCAAAGAAAGATTTGGGTAACTTTGCTCGCATCTTGGTATTTAGGCGGGAAATCTTCTTATCTCTCTTAGTGTCTATCACTCCATTCCAGTCACCCAATAGTATACAGGAACTATAGTCCCACTGTACTAATTTAGCATGAAGATTTCTATAGAATCTATCTTGCTGTTGATTGGGAGCATAAATTCCCAAAAGTAATGTCTTTTTCCCTTCTAAGATTAAGTCTAAAGCAATATATCTTCCGAAGGGATCTGCTTCTATTAATTCAGCTTTCATATCTTTTCTTAAGTATACAACTATACCATTCTTCTTTTCCATAGCAGAAGCTGCAAAATGTTGACCAAGTTTTGAGTTGATCAAATATTTTTGATCAGTTGACTTGATATGAGTTTCTTGCAAACAAATTACATCGTTCTTAAACTGTTTAAGATAATGAAATATTTTCTTCCTCTTCTGTGGAGAGTTCAGTCCGTTGACATTCCATGTTAAAATCTTAGTTGTCATCTTTGGTTGGTTGAAGCATTTTTAGAGCTTCCTGCACGGCCTGTTTAACCTTAGGTCTAGCTCCTCCCACTGCTTCCAGATTTGTTGTTGTAGTTCCTTGATCGATGGCCGATGATTGTTGATGCTGTTGCTTCTTAGCTTGTTTCTCCATACGTCTAGTAGTCATGCGGCTAGGTCTTGGTTCCATAGCACCTTGCACTTCTAGAGAAGAGAGAGATGCTCCATCTTGTCTGGTGGTTGTATAGTTTGCTGTCTATCCTGTCCTTCTTGTGGTCTTTCTCTAGGTCCAGATGGTGCAGGGTGTCCGGCCTTCAATATATTATAATAAAAATCTCGGGCTTTCCATACAGAGTTGAGGCGGTACCTTTGCTTATCAAATGTAAATATGATGCCGAATGGTGCATCCCATCTATACTGTATCTGACGATTTCTGAGTTCTTCGACCAAAAAAGCGTAGTCTCTTCTGGCTCTTAACATTTGAGGTGGTATCTCTTTCAAAACAGCCAGGTCTTCACCGCCAATTTGAAGCTTAGTGTTATAAGACGCTTGCAGTACCATATTTCTGAACTCTCTTGTAGTAAAATATATAACGATGTCTCGAGGAAGCTGCTTCTGCTTTGCCAGCCAGGAGTTAACGCGGTAAGCTTTGTCAATTTGCCAGCCTTGGTTGGTCCCTGGTCTTCCCATCAGGCGGTCAAAAGCTTCCGATAGGATCTGTTTCAGGTTCTCCTGTTTCTCCTCACGCAGCCCCCTTACTCTTAATGCGAACTCCATTTGTCGGTACTGTATCATAATAATTTCTTTTTCAGCATTTTCCACTTTTTGTTCCACCACCTCTGTTTTCAATGTCAAGTTAGCATTGGCATCATTAAGAACCTCTAGAGTATCTTCCACTCCAGAAATATGTTCTGTTAATACAGTTACAAGACTCAGCATGTCATCTCTAATTTTATCAACCTTAGCCTCAAATTTCTCATACAACTCCTGTTTAAGTCCTTTTATTTCACTTTTAATTTCACTTTTAATTTCTTCTTTCATTTCTTTTATTTCCTCTTTTCCCTCCTCTCTATTATCTCTAAATTTATCTTCCATTTTAATTGTCTGTGCATTAAGAGCCTCGCTTAGATTACTCAGAAAAAATTCTTTCGTTAACACATCCCCAGCAGGGGGCGTAGGAAGCGGAGGCTGCAGCTTTGTGCCAGGCACTGAGGATATGCCCCTGGAAGTAGAGGGTGACGACTTCAAGTTAATATTTGGTTTTGAGGCCATTTCAAAATTTGTCTGCCTGCAGTTAATAAAACTCTATTGCCTAAATATGCAGCTTTAAGTAAAGAGGCTTTTATTTGAAGTTTAAGGCTTGGCAAAAGTTTCAGTGAGTAAACATTGTAACAAGACCGTTCAACAGATTCGTCACCATTTAACTTCCAAATAAGCAAAGTTAATGAAGGAGTAAAATTCTTCTATTGTGAAACCAAAACATATGATAAGCTATCTCTTTTGTTTTGAATTCTTTTGAAGTCTTGTGAGAATTAGCAAAAGTGTTCGTTATTACCGGAGAAACCAGCCTGCTCGGCGCCATTTTAAAAGCCTCTGAGTAAATAATTTTTCGGAGGAGAAAAGAGAAGAAGCTAAAATGTTGATAAGCAATTATTGTCCTCGCAGTAACGGATTCAGCTCGTGATAAGATTAAATCAAACAAAACTTAGAGCAGAGTGGGAGAGACCTACTTTGTCCTGCACAAGGCAGTTTGAAGTTCCCAGCACGGACAGCCGTTCTGCCTTGGGCTAGCCCCCCTTTCCTTGCAAGCACAAAAGCTGCAAAAATCGAAGAGCATTTGCCAGCAAAACAGTTTCTTCTTTCCCTCTTGCCTGAAGGATAAGAAAACCTGATTAGACGTCAGATGGAAGATCCTCTAAACAGGTACATAGCCAGGAATTCGGAGGCAGCTGATTTTTTGCTGCCTTCACCAGTAGGCTCCTCCCAGGAAGTCCCATTAGTTCATTTAATCTTAAATACCATTGTTCCACATCTTTTATTTATGTCTTCAACTGAGTACTATGAATTCATCTTTGCAAATTAGTCGTTTTTCTCCATAGCTTTGTTATTCCAACTTCAACAGTATTATTCTCTTCACATAATTCTTTATCATTTCTTATTCAATTTTTACGCATAAATAACATCACTATACGCCGTATGTTTCTGCTCTCTTACAATTACGCCAGTTGTTTACCATATTTCTTTGTTCCCGAAAGCAGCTCTCAAATTCCCTCTTCCCAATCATTAGCATTTAAAATTCCCAGCATAATTTGAGTTACTATCAAAATTAGTAATATTATTAAATTCCCTACTTTCACATTCCCATCTATTGGCCTACCTTATTGTATATATTTACTAATATTTACCCTATAATTACTCCTCACTTCTATTAACGTTTTTCCTCCTTAACCATCATGTTTTAATCTTCACCTCTTGCAAGGTTCTACATTTCGGCAAGAAAAACGAAATGCACAGGTACAGCATAGGTGTTACCTGGCTCAATAGTAGTAACTATGAAAGAGATTTTGGAGTCCTAGTGGACAACCATTTAAATTGGAGCCAGCTGTTTGCAGCAGCTGCCAAAAAAGCCAATTCTAGGCTGCATAAACATAGAATCAAGATCACATGAAGTGTTGATACCACTTTATAATGCCTTGGGAAGGCCACACTTGGAATATTTGCATCCAGTTTTGTTCACCACAATGTAAGAAAGATGTTGAGACTCTAGAAAGAGTGCAGAGAAGAGCAACAAAGAGGATTAGGGGACTGGAGGCTAAAACATATGAAGAACGGTTGCAGGAACTGGGTATGTCTATTTTAATGAAAAGAAGGACTAGGGGAAACATGATAGCAGTCTTCCAATATCTCAGGGGCTGCCACAAAGAAGAGGGAGTCAAACTATTCTCCAAGGCACCTGAGGGTAGAACAAGAAGCAATGGGTGGAAACTAATCAAGGAGAGAAGCTACTAAGGAGAAATTTCCTGATAGTTAGAACAATGAATCAGTGGAACAACTTGCCTCCAGAAGTTGTGAATGCTCCAACACTGGAAGTTTTTAGGAAGATATTGGATAACCATTTGTCTGAAGTGGTGTAGGGTTTTCTGCCTAAGCAGGGGGTTTGACTAGAAGACCTTCAAGGTCCCTTCCAACTCTGTTATTCTATTCTATTCTATTCTATTCTATTCCATTCCATTCTTAGTATCCCTTTCTTGCATTCATCGGACAGTTGAAAAAAAATCACCATTTTAGCTTGCTGCAATTTCCTTTTCCTCTGCTTGATTCTCTTATCCCTGGTGGCCTCCTTTAAGTGTTTTCTACTGCTGACGACAAAACCCTTTCGCTCTGAGCTCTGAGCTACGGCGGATCAGGATGACACCAAGAGACATAAAATACGACTCAGGTTACAGCCAAAGAGAGGTCAGTAAGAAAGCTGATACAAACCATTTGGGCAGCTTGAAGGCTGCACCAAAAGGAGGCTGACAACTGCAAAGACTTTGAGGATGGTCAAAGTCTTTGCAGGGAAAGGTTAAAGTGGTTGGAAAGAGGGCCGCAGTGGCTCAGCGGCTAAGATGCTGAGCTTGTCGATCAGAAAGTCGGCAGTTCGGCAGTTCGAATCCCTAGGGCCGCGTAACCTTCCCACCAAAGGTGGTTCCTATTTTCCTACTTGCATTTTTTAACCTGCTTTCAAACTGCTAGGTTGGCAGAAGCTGGGACAAGTAACGGGAACTCACTCTGTTATGTGGCACCTGGGATTCGAATCGTCGAACTGCTGACCTTTCTGATTGACAAGCTCAGTGTCTTATCCACTGAGCCACCAGGTCCCTAATAAAGGATGTCATCTGCTTACTTAAAAAAAAAAGTAATCATCCTGAATTCAGTATGGGCCAACTGTAGGACAAAGTGGCCAGAATTGCAGCCTTAAAAAACCTGCTTCAAACATATAAAAAATATCATTTGGGGACTCCTCAGCCAATACGCTAAAGGAGAAAGTAATTTAGCTTACTTCTTTTTTTTTTTTTTTGGCCTTGATTGCAATTATTATAATTCACAAATCTGCATAAAGCTTCCTAATCTACATTTCTGCTCCTTCCCTAATCATGGCAGATGCACCATTTCAAAATCTCACGTTGCTACAGTGTTGGGACCAGAATTTCTGTTATTAAGTGAGACGTTTGTTGCCAGTTTTTCCCCATTTTATGACGTTGCTGCATTTTTTACAATCTTCCTGGCCACCGTCGTTAAGTGAATCACTGCACGTGATAGGTTATCAGCCCGGTTGTTAAGTGACTCCTGCTTCCCCGGGGACTTACCGTAGTTTGTCAGGAGATCGCAAAAGATGACATGACCCTTGGGACATTGCAACCGTCATAAGTCTGAGTCAGTTGCCAGGCATCTGAATTTTAATCACGTGATCATGGGAATGCAGCAATGGTCGTAACTGTGAAAAACGATTCTAAGTCCCTTTTTTTCAGTGCCGTCGTACCTTGGAGCAGGTCACCAAATAAACCGTCGTAAATTGAGGACTGCCTGTACAGTGGTTGCAATTTCCTTGGGTCACATGACTGCCACTTGCAACACTCACAGCTGACTTCCAACAAGCCACGCGCGAAGCCAGATTCGCTTAACAACTGCATGATTCACTTAATAGCAGCCGTGCAGGCAGTCCTCGACTTACAACCATTCATTTAGCAACCGTTCAAAGTTGCAACACCCCTGGAAAAAGGGGACTTACGACCATTTTTCAAACTTACGACCTTTGCGGCATCCCCGTGGTCACGTGATCAAAATGACTTGTATTTGTGATGGTTGCAGTGTCCCGGGGTCATGCAATCCCCTTTTGCCGCTGTTGTGACCTGTCAGCCGCTGGCCCTTCCAATCGCATGAGGCGGAGACGAGGGAGTCAGGGTCTTCATTGAGGCAACCTGAGAGCTCCGAGGAGGAAGAGGGAATGGCACCGTCAGAGAGAGAGAGACAAAGGCGGAGCCTGGGCCGTCCATCAGCCCTCAGATGGAGAGTGAACAGCCCCCAGGCCTGGAGGTGGCGGATAAGGAAGAGGAGGAACAGCTGGGCCCAGTGCCTGATGCACAGATGCACAGAAGGCAGAGGAGAGGAGAGCAGTGGAAATCTATGGGCCAGTCCTTGGGACGGAAGATTCACCACTGCTAAAGAAGCCCTACCCTGGCTCTGGGGATAAAAGGCAGGGGGCAGAGATGAATAGATGTTGCAGAGGAGAGGAGAGCAGTGGAAATCTATGGGCTGGTCCTTGGGATGTAAGAGCCACCGCTGCTAGCGAAGCCCCATCCTAGCTCTGGGGATCAAAGGCAGGGGGCGGAGATGAATAGATGTTGCAGAGGA
Source organism: Thamnophis elegans (assembly GCF_009769535.1). NCBI lineage: Eukaryota > Metazoa > Chordata > Lepidosauria > Squamata > Natricidae > Thamnophis > Thamnophis elegans. The sequence continues at coordinate 77,041,053 of NC_045548.1, read as the reverse complement.
GAGGAGAGCAGTGGAAATCTATGGGCTGGTCCTTGGGATGTAAGAGCCACCGCTGCTAGCGAAGCCCCACCCTAGCTCTGGGGATAAAAAGCAGGGGGCGTAGATGAATAGATGTGGCAGAGGAGAGGAGAGCAGTGGAAATCTATGGGCTGGTCCTTAGGACGGAAGAGCCACCGCTGCTAGTGAACCCCCCCTAGCTCTGGGGATAAAAGGCAGGGGGCAGAGATGAATAGATGTGGCAGAGGAGAGGAGAGCAGTGGAAATCTATGGGCCAGTCCTTGGGACGGAAGAGCCACCGCTGCTAGTGAACCCCCCCTAGCTCTGGGGATAAAAGGCAGGGGGCAGAGATGAATAGATGTGGCAGAGGAGAGGAGAGCAGTGGAAATCTATGGACTGGTCCTTGGGATGTAAGAGCCACTGCTGCTAGCGAAGCTCCCCCTAGCTCTGGGGATAAAAGGCAGGGGGCGGAGATGAATAGAAGTGGCAGACAACGATTCATCTCCCCTACCAGACAGACTTGTTATCCGGTGTTGAGAGAGAAACTTTTTGCTGGGGCTGCCGGCTCTCCTAATTCAAGGAATCTTTGAGTTCACTTCAAAGGGTTTTGTCGTGTTTGAGGAGATGGGTCAGAACAGCCACCTTCCGACAAGCGAAAGCCAGATTCACTTAACAACTCTGTTCCTAACTTAACAACTGCCACGATTCACTTAGCAACTGTGGCAAGAAAGGTCGTAAAGTGGGGCAACATCCACTGAACATCTGCTTCCCAGCAGGTATTTGTGGCCATAAGTAGACAATCACCTGTAAATCTTACAGTGCATATCTTGCTCCTCCGTTTTGACCCATAATGTTTCTTCAGCCTGTTTGAGTCTCTTGGATACGTTGTATATTCTCTTGCATAGGTAAAAAGTAAAGGTTCCCCTTGCGCACATGTGCTAGTTGTTCCCGACTCTAGGGGGCGGTGCTCATCTTCATTTCAAAGCCAAAGAGCCACCACTGTCCAAAGACGCCGGCAGCATGACTCAACACTGAAGGCGCACGGAACGCTGTTACCTTCCCACCAAAGGTGGTTCCTTTTTTTTCTACTTGCATTTTTTACATGCTTTCAAACTGCTAGGCTGGCAGAAGCTGGGACAAGTAACGGGAGCTCACTCCGTTATGTGGTGCTAGGGATTCGAACCGCCAAACTGCCGACATTTCTGATCAACAAGCTCAGCGTCTTAGCCACTGAGCCACCGCATCCCCTTTTATTTTCTTGCATACTAACTCTGTAAACCCTGGAAGTTAATTATTCACTCAGCTCCTCCCTTCCTTGCGCCCCTCGTCTCTCCTTCTTGATTGCATCTGGTTAAAATCATTCCACTCGATCAGCATTAAGTAATTTGAATAATTAATATGATAATTTTAGTTGGGGCAGACAAACAAAATGCTGCTTTCTGTTGGGTGGGTGGCAGAAAATCCCCCCTCAATTGCAATTTTCCTGGAATCCTTTCATATTAAACTTGGATTGTTAGCCTGGAGTAGCTTGAATTATTCCTAAAAAGACACACAGACACAGCTTAAGTGTCTCGTATAAATTCCTTCTGCAGCTTGATAATAGCAATAGCAATAATAGCAATAGCAGTAGACTTATATACCGCTTCATAGGCCTTTCAGGCCTCTCTAAGCGGTTTACAGAGAGTCAGCATATTGCCCCCAACAATCTGGGTCCTCATTTTACCCACCTCGGAAGGATGGAAGGCTGAGTCAACCCTGAGCCGGTGAGATTTGAACCGCTGACCTGCTGATCTAGCAGTAGCCTGCAGTGCTGCATTTAACCACTGCGCCACCTTGGCTCTAAAAAGGGAGCCTTTGTAAAAAGTATCAATCAAACCTCCTCAGTCAACCTTTCCTGCCATTTGAAAAAAAAAGATCTTGGAGAAGTTTTCCCCACCAGATGCCATGTGAGATCCTGAAAAGATTTCATTGATCGTATGCGACACTCCATCTAGTCCTTCGCTGACTCTTAAACAAGACACGGCCATCAACCTCTTCCTTTTTCAGGATAAGCAGAATTAAGTAAAGGTCGGGAAGAGAGGAGAAAGTAATAAAGAGAAAAGGAATTGGAGAACTGAGAAAATGGGGAAAAAAAGAAAAGAAAGAAAGCATTTTTAATCTGGTTTGCGCCAATCTTGTGCGTGATTATCACCCCATATTTTCTACCCTTGGAAACGAAGCTTCCTTCAACCAAGTTTATCTTCTCCTCTGATTCTTTAAACATCTTCTTCCTTTCTTTTATTTTTCAAGCTCTAATCAACTTTATCCATCACAGCTTTCTTGATCTTTCCCCTTGTCTCAATTCATATCCTGTTCTATCATATACTTCTCTTTTTATGAGGCTCATATAAACATTTGGGAGGAAAGCAGCTCTATCTATTGCATTGGACCAAAAGAGAGTAGAGTAAGAGGTCATAAAAAAATATGCCCAAAGACATATATAACTAAAATGCCCTTTTGCGAAATGGAGGCCTCTGACGATATTTATAGCGGATACTATAAATACACCAAGAAAATCTGCTTTATCTCCTGAAACACACAGGGTTTACGAAGACTGTTGGTGGCAAATATACAGCCAGGAAATATGAAATATATGGTTTCTATTGACCCCCTCAGTGGACTTTGAAGAAGCAAGCTAGGAAAAGTATGGATGATTCCTTTGAGCTTTGATGTTTGAAGAAGGCAACTGAGAAATACAGTGGACATTCCAGAAAGCAAAGCAATGGATCCTTGAACAATTCAACACAGATATTTTCCAAAGCACCTGAGGGCAGGACAAGAAACAATGGATGGAAACAAATCAAGGAGAGAAGCCACCTGGAATTAAGGAGAAACTTCCTAACAGTGAGGAACAATTGATCAGTGGCCTCCAGAAGCTGTGGGTGCTGCAATACTAGCAATAGCAATAGCAGTTAGACTTATATACCGCTTCATAGGGCTTTCAGCCCTCTCTAAGCGGTTTACAGAGTCAGCACATCGCCCCCACAATCTGGGTCCTCATTTCACCCACCTCGGAAGGATGGAAGGCTGAGTCAACCTTGAGCCGGTGAGATTTGAACCGCTGAACTGCAGATAGCAGTCAGCTGAAGTGTCCTGCAATACTGCACCCTAACCACTGCACCACCTCGGCTGGAGGTTTTGAAGGACAGCCACTTGTCTAAAATGACATGGGGGTCTCCTGTTTGAGCAGGGGTTTGGACTAGAACAGTGGTCAGCAACGGGTGGTCTGTGGCTACCGCTGGTGGTCCCTGAGAAAATTTTGCATTTTATTATATTGCACTAAATCAGGGATCCTCAAACCACCGGCCCTGGGCTGGATACGGCCCACAGAAGCAATTAATCCCGCTCGCTGATGAGGCAGGAGGGGGTGCACAGGTAGACCCACCAGTAGCTGGCCAGGTTAGGTGGTCTTAATTGAATGGACCTTATAAATTTATATTAGCTTGACATTTCACTTTAGTGCACTTGACTTGACTTCTGACGTCTAACTTCTGACTTCTTGACTCCTAACTTCCTCATAAGTATTAAAAATATTGCTGGAACAGTGTGGCAAGACGCTGTGAAGGAGGGGCACAGGAAGCCAGGCGTGGGTGTAAGATAGAACAGAGGTGAAACGGCCGATAGCTTAAGACGGTTAGAGTGGATGGAGGGAGGAGCAGAATGAAAGACAGGAAGGAGAGGAGAAAGGAGAGGAATAGGAGAAAGGGAAAGGCAGAGGAAGAATGGGAGGGAATGTAAGAGTAGGAAAGAGGGGAGGAATGGGAAGAAGAGGGGAAGGTTAAAGGGGAGGAAGGGGAAGGAGAGAAGGGAAAGGAGAGGAGGAAAGAAGGAAGGAGAGAAGAAAGAGAAGAAAGGGGGTAGGAAGGAGGGAGGGAAGGAGGGAGAGAAGCAAGGAGGGAAGGAAGGAGGGAAGGAAGGAGAGAAGGAGAGAAGAAAGGAGGGAAGGAAGGAGGGAAGGAGAGAAGGAGGGAGGGAAGGAAGGGGAGTAGGAGAGAAGAAGCGAGGGAAGAGGGAAGGAGGGAAGAAGATGACTGTAGTTTTTGATGTTTAAAATGATTTTGTCATTATGGAAATACCTCGAAATGTAGTCAAATGTAAAGCAAAACAGATGTTGATGTTGTATTGTTTGTGCAATCTGTTGGCTGTTGTATCATTTTTACTAATAAAAAAAAATAAAAAAAATAAAAAGAACTTCTCTTTTTGTATTTTTCCTATGTACTTCTCTGTTTGTAACATTCCAAATTCCATCCTTTTCGAAATGTCATGCTTGTCTCGTGTATGGAAACGCCTTGAGAATGCACAGTGTGGAACACGGCATAAAAGTAGCAGTTCAGATTTTGGTGTGCGAACACACTGAACTCTTGATGCATCAATAAACCTGTTTCTCTCGCCTTCGTGGTCTCGAGTCCTGGTCTTTCGTAAAGAGATTGTTAACCAAACCTCAATCTGCTGCTACACTGATAGGGATGGGGTCCTTCAGGCACTTAGCTTAGCTGCCTGTTTAGTAGCTCCACCCCTACCCTCCCTCCATCCATCCCTGGGAGTCCGGGCGCTTCAGTGAGCGTTGAGCGAAACTTCGGCCGGCCTCCTTGAAAGGAAGAATTTGCAGGAGGGCGATCTGGCTACAAGACAAACATTCATTCTTGGCCATATTTGAGATTCCTCCCTACAATGGACAGCAAAATTAGTGTTGGCCCCGGGCGCTTCTCTCCGCTAATAGGCGGCTAAGCTAAGTGCCTGAAGGACCCCATCTGGTCTCTAATTCATATTAGTGGTCCATGGGATTTGAAATTATGAGTTTAGTGGTCTCTGAGGTCCGAAAGCAGTGGTGGGTTTCAAAAATTGTTCGAACCTACTCTGTGGGTGTGGCCTCCTTTGTGGGAGTGGCTTGCCGCCCATGTGACCGGATGGGAGTGGCTTGCCGCCCATGTGACCGGATATGAAGATGCCGACGACACTTGTCAGAACCACCTTAAATCACATAACACACAGCACTGGCATGCATAAGAATAGGATGTAAACTTGTTTTTTAAAAGGCATCTTTGGTTTGCGTTAAAACAACTTCAACACACGCAATGTTCTGATTGTACCACAAACACAGTAGTCATCCTTACCTTTCACGGAGGCCCTGAGTTTTATAAATATGAGCATGATAGTGTAGAATAATCATATCCAAGGACCAATGGTGGGTTTCAAAAAATGTTGGAACCTCTTCTGTAGGTGTGGCATGCTTTCCGGGTCCACTGGTGGAACCTCTTCTAACCGGCTCGGTAGATTTGACGAACCGGTTCTACCGAATAGGTGCGAACTGGTAGGAACCCACCTCTGTCTGAAAGGTTGGTGACCCCTTGGACTAGAAGACCACCGTGGTCCCTTCCAGCTCTATTCCGCTTGATCGAATCCAAAGCCCTCTTCTCTTCAATGCTCTACTTAACTTTTTCTAGGTCACAGTACTTTCTTTTTTCATGGCGCTATGCCCCATTTTGCTGTTTTTTTCTGGGGCAGTGCCGATGCTCCGACTGACAACGGTTCTGAAATTAAACTTCTTCTTCTCTCTATCCAGCCTCGTTCAGCCATGACTGGGGGGGAAAAAGTAGATTTTTTTTTGCTACTGGAGGCAAGTAATCCCTTTATGCAATGTTTTATCATGGATCTTCGCAAGACAACTATTAATCTTAAATCATACTTTTATAAAGTGTTTATTTTCTCTCCCTGAGTTTTTTTTTTCCTTCCTTCCCAGGCGCTTTGGTGGCTATCAATATCGCGCCTGTCACTCGGAGTTATGAACCGCATCTCAGCATCGGCTCTGAAGCAAAATTGAGAGAGCCAGGTGCAATCCAAAGAAATCAATCCTATTTTTTTTCCCTCATAGATAAGAGATAGAGATATGCCATCCCGGACAAGGAGCTCTTTCAAACAGGTGTGATTAGAGTCCAGTCACACGCTAGGGTGACCAGGGTTATAGAGAGTGAAATTCTCATTTAACTTCTCTTTTAACTATCTGGTTTTTCAAAAAGTACTAACTACCAGTATGATGACACAGATAAACCTCCAGGTGGCCTCAACGGCCCTCTCAAAGGATGCAAATGACCAGCTGTCTGCAAGGAGTATCAATCCTTCCGTTCACCACCATCCAGTCAGAGCTGAAGAAGCTTCTTGGATGAGAAGGGAAACATCTTCATAGAAAAAACCTGAAAGTCCAGTTGCCTCCTGAAAAAGCACCTTTGGCACAACCATGTCCTGGATGACTGAGAATCTCTATAGATCTTTAGCTATGAAATTTGGGATGAACACCCTCTGAATTGGTGTGGGAGTAGGAATGGATTTCCAGAGGGAAAAAAATCCACACTGTATATTGGACATTATTACATAATGTCCATAAGTACATAATAATATTACAGGAACCATTTGCACCACTCAGGTGACCCTGAGGACACAGATAGACCTCCAAGCAGCCTCAACAGCCCGCTCAAAGGATGCAATTCACCAGCTGTCTGCAAGGAATATAAATCCTTCCGTTCCCCACTATCCAGCCAGAGCTGAAGAAGCTTTTTGGATGAGAAGCGAAACATCTTGAAAGAAAAACCTTACACAGTCCATGGCCTGAGGACACAGATAAATCTCCAAGTGGTCTCAATGACCCTCTAAAAGGATGCAAATGACCAGCTTTCTCTGCAAGGAGTATCAATCCTTCCTTCCCCACTATCCTGCCAGAACTGAAGAAGCTTCATAGATGAGAAACGAAATGTCTTCAAAGAAAAAGCAGAAAGCTCAGTTGGAAAAAAAGCACAGTTGTCCCATAGAAAAGAATGAAGACTTTTTAAAAAATAAAATAAAATGATACATGTAATTATTGTCTGTATATTGGGATGAAACGGATCCTTTACTCTCCCCCGCCCACAAAAAAAAATTGTCCATCCAAAGGTGATAGCATTTGCTCTTTTAAGCAATTTTTTTTTAATCATCACATCATTAGAGAACTAGTATGGACTAGTAGGTGAATCACCAGGCTTCAAAGCAGGAGATTGTGAGTTCTAGTTCTACTTTTAACCAGGTAGAACTAGTCTCTAGGTGCCTTTGAGGCGATCGCCAGGAAATGGTGAATTCTAGTCTGGCCTTAGGCATGAAAGCCGGCTGGGTGACTTTGGGCCAATTGCAAGGAGACATTGAGTTCTAGTCTCACCTTATGCAGGAAAGCAAGATGGGTGACTCTGGGCTAATCACCAGGAGACCGTGAGTTCTAGAGGACATTGCAAAATCCCCATTCCCACCTCATTCTGCGGCCAGCCAGAGATGGCATTTGCCGGTTCTCTGAACTACTCAATATTTCTGCTACCTGTTCTCCAGAACCTGTCAGAACCTGCTGAATTCCCCCCCCCCCCCTGCAGCAGATCCTGGACCACCAGGCTGACGTGCAAGAAATGCTGGAGACCATTAAAACAGAAAGCAAAGTTCTCCAAAAGTTTAATAGTCGCCCCGAATCACTCTGCTCGGCTCCTTCACAAAAAGGGCCTTTTATTACCTCGACATCCATTACCGGGAAAACAGTGCCGGAAGAATAAACAAGTGCAAAAGAAATCATAGTTTAACAGTCAAGGCGTGACAAAATGGAGAGAAATATGATTCAAAACGCCGTCAGGTGCTGTATATATGTATTTCCTCCTCCCCCAACCATCCATTTTGACCCGAATCCTTTCTGAGTTCTTGATGGATTTGCAATAAAGCGGGATGCGTTAATCAAAAGCAATTCACGGGTTTCCCGACACGACTTTTTGAAACGTGTACCACATTTTTTTCTCTCTCTCTCTCTCTCTGCTCCAGAAATCTTGGTTTGCATCCTTTTTTTTTAAAATAGTTACACTCAAAAAAAAGGAAAATCATCTCAAGACACGGGATAAATCACGAAGCCACAAAACGGGCATTGTATCACTGCGACTCTTTGTCAGATGAGAGCAAAAAGAAGCACAGGATCAAAAATTGAGATATGAGAGTATAAAAACAGAGAGCAAACCCTCCCTTCTCGCACTGAGGATGTTACCCACGGGTGGGTTCTGGCAGCCACTACTGCCGTTTTGCTCGTGGTCGTGCCCAGCGCATGCAAGTGATGTGCGCTCTGCGGGAATGCGCAGTATGATAAAAATTGCCCTGCACATGTGCAGAACTGAAAAACAAGATGGCAGCGCCAAAGGCAGCGCTGGGAGAACCAGTTGGGAAGCGTGGGAGGCCTGGGTCACTTCCGGTTCCAGCGACCCAGGCTGCCAAACCACTTCCGGTTCGGCCGAACTGGCCCAAACTGGTAGGAACCCACCACAGATGTTATCGATCTGGGTAATGAAACGTTGGCAAGAAAACAATGAAGGGGAATATTAGTAGCTCAGGGTTAAAAGGAAGGGTCCTTGGTGATCTGTGAGCTTGGTGGTTTTCTTGCAGGCATTGCATTACCGAACTAGGTAACAGCATCAGAGCTAGAAGGGAGTGGGGTTTGTAAAGAGGAGGAGGAGGAGGAGTTGGAGGAGGAGGAGGAGGAGGAGGAGGAGGAAGAGGAGGAAGAGGAGGAAGAGGAGGAAGAGGAGGAGGAGGAAGAGAACTGTGGGATGCTTGGTCTTCTCTGAGCCTGATTATTTTCTTGCAGACATTTCATTACCCAACTAGGTAACATCATCAGTGCTAGAAGGGAGTGGGGTTTGGGAAGAGGAGGAGAGGGGAAGGAGGAAGAGGAAGAGGAGGAAGAAAAAAGAAGAGGAGGAAGAAGCAGAAGAAGAGGAAGAAGGAGGAAGAAGAAATAGAAGACGAGGAGGAGGAGGAGGAGGAGGAGGAGGAGGAGGAGGAGGAGGAGGAGGAGGAGGAGGAGAAGAACTGTCTGGTGCTTGGTCTTCTCTGAGCCTGATTGTTTTCTTGCAGACATTTCATTACCCAACTAGGTAACATCATCAGTGCTAGAAGGGAGTGGGGTTTGGAAAGAGGAGGTGTTTTCTTGAAACCTCACTCTCATCTAGCACTGATGATGTTACCTATTTGAATCGTGAAATATCTGCCAGAAAACAACTCACAGCATGAAGGACCTCACAGTCCTCCTCCTCCTCCTCTTCTCTCCTGCAAACTCTCCTCCCTTCTAGCATTGATTAGGTTATCTAGTTGGGCTTGGTACAGACATTCACTTCTGTCAACATCTGCTTCCATTATATATTATAGATCAGTGTTTCTCAACCTTGGCAACTTGAAGATGTCCGGACTTCAACTCCCAGAATTCCCCAGCCAGCGAATGCTGGCTGGGGAATTCTGGGAGTTGAAGTCCGGACATCTTCAAGTTGCCAAGGTTGAGAAACACTGTTATAGATTGTTATATAGACTCCTTGGGTGGGGGGGGGAGGTGATGAAGAGGTGAAGGTAACCATTTTCAGTGGACAAACAGCCTTTTTCCCCCACATCCATCTTTTGTCTCCACTAGAACTGTTACCTCTTATCTCAGCTACGATTCCTAGCCACGCCAAGTGTCGGTTTTATTTAGAACTGCAGGAAGGGAAAACCACCACCCCTTCTCCTAGAAAAATGGGAAACATTGAAAAGGCAGAATATTATATTTCCCTGGATGAGAAACGGAGAAACATGTTTTTTTTTTTTTTGGCCGGAAGCAGACTCACTCCTAATAGCCCCCATCCGAGTCTACTCTACGTAACAAAGGTACGATTAGCTTTCCACAGAAACTCTGGGAACTCAGCCAAGCTTGGGACTCCAAAGACACACAACCTACAAAAGTTAGTTAAGACTACCACCACCATCCCGGGGGTCTGACAACCAATCGGAATACATTTCTTACACAGGAAGAGGAAACAGAGAGGTGGGACTGAACAGGTTATAAAAACCCTAGCAAGCCCCTCCCTCAGCCCTTCTCTTCTTCTCCACCAACATTGAAGCATGTGATCCACCTTTTCTGTTCAGGAGCTCAAGCCATGTGGCCCTGTCCAACAATAAACCATCTTTCCAAGCAGCCTCCATGTTTTCAGTGTCTTTTCCCCCTACTTGGAACTGAAGCCAGAAAGGCATTTCTTCCAACACAACCTTCTAGCAAACATCAATTCTGGATAAATAAGTTATTTACATTTTTAAGTGGGAGGGGGGGGAAATCCCCTCAGCCCTCAAGCATCCGCCGAGCATGTCAAAGAGGCAAAAGTGGGCTTGTGTTGATTTTTTATTCCTTGACTTTATTTCTCTTCAAACATCTCTTTGTGAAATGAAAGAAGAAGGGGGAAAAATGGTTTCTCTGACTCCATTAAGTGCTGCCTGGACATGTTTGCTTTGATCCACACGTATCAAGCGCTTCCAAAAATATCAGAACGACAAGCATCTAAACAGAGAGATCAATTCCCCAACACTTCTTCCCCTTGTCTATTTCTCGTGACTGACTGACGGGCGTTATTGAACAACGAACGCAACCACAGGAGTTGGCTTGAATTAAAAAAGGGTGGTGGTGGGAGGAAGCAAAGTCCTCTTTCTTTTCCCCCGTAAGAACACGCAGTGATCTGGGTCTCTTTTGAAAGTTTACTTTTCCAGCTTCCTCTTCTGCGTGAAAGGGTTTTGAAAGGGTAACAGAGCTGAGAAAAATCTTTCGTGTGGTTTTTGTGCGTGACCCGTCAAAACCACGGAGGACAAAATCGCGCTCGACGAAAGCGCGCATTTGACGTCATCACAACGCGACGAAAAAAAATAAAAATTGAAATAAAATTAAAATTAAAGCAAGCCGATTCACATAAAGGTAAGGGTTAGGGTTAGGGTTAGGGTTAGGGTTAGGTTAAGGGTTAGGGTTAGGTTTAGAGCGTTAGGGTTACGTTTAGCGTTAGGTTAAGGGTTACGTTTAGGGTTAGATTTAGGGTTAGGTTTAGGGTTAGGTTTGGGGGGGTTAGGGTAAGGTTTTCGCTTTATTTTTACATTTTTCGATCACAGCGCAATGTTTTCGTCGCGCTGTGATGACGTCAAATGCGCGCTTTCGTCGAGCGCGATTTTGTCCTCCGCGGTTTTGTGGTGGAACCGTTTTTGTGGCCCTTGAAGGGAATTCAATGACTATTGGAACAAGTTCCTGTGATTTTCTTGGCAACATGTTTAAGAGAGGCTAAAACATTCGATGAACGGTTGCAGGAACTGGGCCTGGCTAGTCTAGGGAAGAGAAGGACCAGGGGAGACATGATAGCAGTCTTCCAATATTTCAGGGGTTGCCCCAAAGAAGAGGGAGTCAAGCTATTCTCCAAAGCACCTGAGGGCAGGACAAGAAGCAATGGGTGGAAACTAATCAAGGAGAGAAGCAACTTAGAACTCAGAAGAAATTTACTGACAGTGAGAACAATTAATCAGTGGGGAAACTTGCCTCTAGAAGTCGTGAATGCTCCATCACTGGAAGTGTTTAAGAAGGGGTTGGACAGGCAGTCTGAAATGGGGTAGGATCTCCTGCTTGCCCAGAGGATTGGACTAGAAGACTTTCAAACATATGAAGAATGGTTACAGGAACTGGGCATGGCTAGTCTAGTGAAGAGAAGGGCCAGGGGAGACATGATAGCAGTCTTCCAATATTTGAGGGGCTGCCACAGAGAAGAGGGAGCCAAACTATTATCCAAAGCACCGAAAGGCAGGACAAGAAACAGTGTGTGGAAACTAATCAAGGAGAGAAGCAAACTAGAACTAAGGAGAAACTGAGGAGAAACTGAGGAGTGAGGACATTTAACCCACCATCACCCAGCAAGGCTCAACCAAGCCTGGGACTCAGGACAGCCTGCAAAGTTAGTGAAGACCACCCCCGCCTCCTGGGAGTCTAACAACCAATTAGAATACATTTCTTACACAGGAACAGGAAGCTCATAAGGTGGAGCCCAGAGAGAACCAAAAACCCAGGGACTCTTAGTATCTCCAACCTTTTTTTCCTTCTTCAACATCTTTGACGCACGGAGGTCATCTAGTCCAACCCTGCTCCAGCAGCACATTGTTGGTTTCTATCTTTTGATCCTCCAGTTACATGACTACATATTGCCACGCCCACCCAGTCACATAACCCACACCAATAGCCACGCCCACACAGCCACACCCACCAAGCCACGCCCACAGAACCTGTAGTAAAAAAAATAGATCTCACCACTGGCTGAGATTCATGGAATTGCTTCTCCAGGGGTGTCGTAGAGACAATTATTCTATACCATGTGTATAGTGAGAGTAATGTTTGTAGCAAAGAAGTACTATGAGACGGAGAGGGACTATTAAGATTAAACACACAGAGGGGAAATGCAGCTAAGGACAGGTGATCAAATATTATTAAAAGTGGTATATGATGAAAATAAAACCTACATGAAATAAATGGGATGCTTAGTGAAGGACTTGACATTATTCCAGGAGATAAGAAGGGTGAGTGGTTTATCTCTTTGATAGTTTAATGTATTTATAGATAAATATATATGGAATGCTTATGGTGACATTAAAGATATGCTGGTTTGAAAAGCAAAGGTTTCTGTGATTTTGTATGCAAAAGATGTTGGCTAAGAAACAGAATAATTTGCAGTGGGTGTTAAAATAGAATGTATGATGCAACCAGGATCTTAAAAATAAATATATGCGACCAAGGTGGTTGCATTTAACTGGGAACATAAAAATGGATTGAACAATTTAAAGTTATACATAAATTGCAAGGTGGGAGGGGGGGGAACAGAAAGTAAATGCATTTGTGTGCTTTGGTAGAGTGTTTAGTAAAGATGGGGAGAGTGGATGGAGGTAGCTTAAGATCTGCCACATGTAATAAGAAGGTAGTAGGTAGAATGCAATCAGTGGTGAGAAATTAAGGAATGGCTGTGTATGGAAGCATGCTCCTAACCTCTTTATATTATGCAGAAGTGAAAAGCAGTTATGCCAAAAGAAACATTAAAATATGTGGAATGTGGTAGGAGTCTGTTACTTAAGAACAGACAGTGTGCGGTGGCAGCCAAAAAAAGCCAATGAAATCCTAAATTGTGTTAACAGAGGGATACAATCAAGATCAAGTGAGGTATTAATACCACTCTATAAAGCCTTAGTAAGACCACACCTAGAGTACTGCATCGAGGTTTGGTCACCACACTATAAAAAGATGTGGAGACTCTGGAAAGAGTGCAGAGAAGAGCAACAAAGAGGATTAGGGGACTGGAGGCTAAAACATACGATGAATGGTTGCAGGAACTGGGTACATCTAGTTTAATGAAAAGAAGGACCAGGGGGGACATGATAGCATCTTCCAATATTTGAGGGGCTGCCAGAGAGAGGAGAGGGTCAATATATTTTCAAAGCCCCTGAAGGGCAGACAAGGAATAATGGATGGAAAGTGATCAAGGAGAGATTCAACCTGGAAATAAGGAGGAATTTCCTGACCGTGAGGACAATCAACCAATGGAACAGAAGTTGCCTTCGGAAGTTGTGGGAGCTTCATCACTGAAGACTTTCAAGAAGAGACTGGACTGCCATTTGTTAGAAATGGTGTAGGGTCTCCTGCTTGGCCAGGGGGTTGGACTAGATGACCTGCAAGGTCCCTTCCAACTCTGTTAATCTGAAAAACAAATGTAGGTGGTAAAATGGAAAGGTTAAAGTTAAAAAGAATGGGCGCTGAACGGACTGGATGAAATACCGAAATGAAGGACTAGAAGAATTATAATGAGGTCGGCGGCTTAGATTTGAGGATTAGACTGCAAAACGAATGTGCAAAATAAGAGTGAAGGAGTCTAGAACAGTGTTTCTCAACCTTGGCAACTTGAAGATGTCTGGACTTCAACTCCCAGAATTCCCCAGCCAGCGAATGCTTCCCGGTTTGCCCCCACCCAGTTGAAAGTTCAAGATCTTGTCCCCCACACCCACCAGTCCATCCCATGGTCCAATCTCCCACTCCCATGCTGGCAGCTTCCACCCATCCAGTTCCGGTCAGGTGCAGAGGTGCGAAGATAAAGGATGACCTTGGCTTTCTAGAAAGAATGTTGTTATGGCTGCATAGCATCTAACTCCGTACAATCCCCCCTCCCATTTTCCCACTATAGAAAATGCATAGTAGAATAGCAATAGCAATAGCAGTTAGACTTATATACCGCTTCATAGGGCTTTCAGCCCTCTCTAAGCGGTTTACAGAGTCAGCGTATCGCCCCCAACAACAATCTGGGTCCTCATTTTACCCACCTCGGAAGGATGGAAGGCTGAGTCAACCTTGAGCCGGTGAGATTTGAACAGCCGAACTGCAGAACTGCAGTCAGCTGAAGTAGCCTGCAGTGCTGCATTTAACCACTGCGCCACCTCCTGAAGAATAGACAGTGTGGCAGGCCAAAGATCCAAAAGAAAAGATGGCTGCAGGCCTGACAGTTCCCTTCTACAACATACGTAAGCATCAAACCACATGCATTGTTCCGCTTTTCTCAATCTGCCACTGAACCCAACTATCCCGGCAGAAGGAAGCTGAGCTGACGGAGGAGGAGGTTTTAGCTGTTTAACTTAAGTGGATTCTTTCCAAGTACATTTTGTACCTTTGGGGCATTCAATTAGCAAGTCTTACTCCAATCGATAGAAGGATTTCGGAGTAGCATGGTGGGCGTAGGCTATTGAATAGTCATTAGAATCCCGTTACATCTTAAAGTCGGGGAGATAGCCCGTGGCAGGTTGGGATAGAAGTAAAGCTCCCTTTAGGCTTCACACGGGGGAGGTTTCTTTATCTGAGCGAGATAGCAGCATTAGATTAACAAAAACACCGTTCTGGTATAGATTGGTATAGATCTCGGGATTCACGGGTGTAAACCGAAAGATGAGAAGGCCAAAGATCATGAGGGTTCCTCTTCAAAAGTTCCATCGATGGAGCACACACAACTTCAAGAGTCAAGCTCTTCCATGGGTTGATTGTTCTCACTGTCAGGAAATTTCTCCTTATCTCTAGGATGATTCTCTCCTTGGTTAAAAAGGTAAAGGTTTCCTCTCGTACACATGTTCTACTCGTTCCTGACTCTAGGGGGCAGTGCTCATCTCTGTTTCAAAGCCAAAGAGCAAGTGCTGTCCGGAGATGTTCTTCTCTGTGGTCATGTGGCCGGCATGACTCAATGCCGAAGGCGCACGGAAGGCTGTTATCTTCCCACCAAAGGTGGTTCCTATTTTTCTACTTCCATTTTTTACGTACTTTCGAACTGCTAGGTTGGCAGAAGCTGGGACAAGGAACGGGCGCTCACTCCGTTACGTGGCGCTAGGGATTCGAACCACCGAACTGCTGACTTTTCTGATCAACAAACTCAGCATCTTAGCCACGTCTCCTTGGATAATTTCCACCTATTTTTTCTTGTCCTGCCTACAGGTGCTTTGGTAAATAATTAGCAATAAAGCCGTCATGCACGAATACCAAATGGTTTATCCATTTATAAATACAATTAAATCTAAATGGATTGGGCTATCTTATCAGCCGTACCCAGAAGGATCCATGGGCTCTGCACTGACCTTTCGCATCTCCTCATAAAACCATGAGTGCCATGGTTAAAATGCCTGCTTAAAATGACTGGCACAACAAGGGTAATGATTGACGGAGGGCGTTTTACCCCCATCTTTTTTTAATCATTTAGCAAAAAAAAAAAAAGATGGAACAGCAATTGGGGTCTTGCCTCATCAAGGTGGTTGTTTGAAATCTTGATTGCTCTTCTAGGCAGGGTGTGGAGATTGGACATAATCTTGCTATTTCTGCACAATGGGGCTGTAATGGTTGATAAACCACTCCTGACCCCAGTCAATTTTATTATTATGCTTCCTAGCCCTAAAAATCTCCATCTCTGACCTTATCAGTGGGAGGGGGGCATCTAAATGGATTTTCTGCGCCGCACATAATGAAAAATCCATCTCCCCTTCTCCAGGCCTTGCCACGGATCTCATTACAACCTCAGAGCATTTCCCTCCTTAGGTGCTCTGACTTAGTAAAAGCTTTCAGATCCTCCTTAAAATGACTTTGATTTGGAAGCCAGAAAAGCTCCGGGTTTTTGATGCCTGGATCAGAAAGCAAGAAAGGAAAAAAAAATAATCTTTTAAAAGTCTTTTTTCCCCCCTTCCCCTTTTTGCTCTCAAAGGACGCGGAGGAGAAAAGGAAGGATGTGATGCGTGTAATATAAGAGCATCGGATAATTCCACTCCAGTTTATGGCCGCTGATGCAAGATGCTTGCCGATGTGGAGAACGATCTTATAGGTCTTAATTGTGGACGCTGCTGAAACTCAAAATTATCCGGCTCGTAAATCCCATTTTGTAGGGTTGCAATCCTCAGGTGTGTATCTAGGCCCATGATGGCAAACCTATGGCACGCGTGCCCAAAGTGGCACGCAGAGCCATATTGCTCTGCGTGCCACTTGAAATGTAGCTGATATGTCCCCAAGGGGCTTCGTGTTTAAGCCAGGACTAGAGCCTCCTGAAACCTCGCCCCCCTTTGCAAAAATGGATGTGCATAGACTTTGGGAGGCTTCCAGAGTACTCCTGGGGGCTGGAGAGGGCAAAAATGAGCAAAAAACAGGCCATTTCTTGCTCGTTTTTGCCCCCCAGCCCCCCAGGAGCACTCTATAAGCCTCCTAAAGGCTATGAATACCCTTTTTTGACAATTCAAAAAAAAAAGTTTTTTGGGAGGTCTGCAGAGTGCAAAAACTTTTTTAAAAAAGTTGCCTCTTCGAAAATCTTGGTGCATCTTATACTCCAGTGTGTCTTATGCTCCGAAAAATACTATTTCTACTACTACCTAGTGTAGGAAGTTATCACCCAGCCCTCTCCCAGAAAAAAAAAATGAAATATCCTAGGAAATATTGAAAAGGCAGAATATTTCTCTGGATGTGAAAAGGAAGAAAGATGTTTTAAAAGACAGAATAGCTTCCTGCAGCTTCCTGCCCATCCCCACTTTGTCAACGAGCCATTAAAGCCTGAGCTAGTCCACTTTACATAATAAAGAGTTCTCCCCTTCAGTGATGGGATTAAGGCATGATAATATTGGCCCTTTACCCAACTCGCCAGATGGCATCTGAGAACTCAACCAAACCTGGATTCAAAACGCAGCCTAGAGAGTTGCCTCTGCATGGCCCCATGGGAATCTGACAACCAATCAGAATGCCAGCTCAAGATCAAAGGCCAGAGAGGGGATAAAACCAGGGATTTTCAGCATCTCAGTCCTCCCTTCTCTTCTTCTCCACCAACATTGAAGCATATGATCACCTTTTCTCTTCAGGGCTCAAGCCATGTGGTCCTGTCCACCATTAAAACCATCCTTCCAAGCAGCCTCCATGTCTCCAGTGTCTTTTTCCCCACTTGGAGCTGAACCCAGAAGGACATTTCTTCCAACACTACTATCAACCTATTTTCCAAAACACCCAGAAGGCAAAAGAAGAAAGAATGGATGGAAACTAATCAAGAAGAAACCCAACCTAGAATTAAGGAGAAATATCCTAAATGTGAGAACAATCAACTAGTGGAACAGCTTGCTTTCAGAAGTTGTGGGTGCTTCATCACTGGAGTTTTTAAAGAAGAGAATGGACAGCCACTTGTCTGGAATGGTTTAGGGTCTCCTGCTTGAGCAGGGGGTTGGACTAGAAGACCTCCAAGGTCCCTTCCAATTCTATTGTTCTGTATTCCTCTTCCCCTCACCCCCAAGGTCACCCACACGTTTCATTACACCTCTTTCCCCTTCTACTCGGAAGAACAATTTTCGTTTTTATTCCTAGCAACCCCAGTCCTGCCCATCACCTCAGTTAGGTAAATGTTCAACGGCGCATGAGTCACAACTGTAAAATCAAATTAAATGCTTCTCGTCAAATGGACTACAGAACACCTGGCCAGGTCAGTTGCCAAAATTAAAAATAGCCTGAAATCTGGACAGCAGTTTTGAAAGTTGTTTTGATGTCCCCACAGGAGATGAGCGCCCGAGGGCTGCTGAATTGAAAGGGCCAGAGTCCAAAAAAGCCTTGACATAATTTTTTTTGTCAACTTTCGATTGAGTTGGAAAGAAGAGGAAGGACTTGTAAATATGGTCTGTACTTGATGGCACATCATGATCCAGGGAGTCGTACATTGATGGAAACTCACTCCATTACGCAGCGCTAGGGATTCGAACCGCCAAACTGATGACCTTTCCGATCAACAAGCTCAGCATCTTAGCCACTGAGCCACCACAACCCCATCTTATCTCAGCCCTACTTTTAACTTTTCATTCCCCAAGGCCGTCCAACCCTATCCCTCTTTCCACCAAGCTCTTGATTTCTGGTCATTTCCACTTCTCCTCCTCCTCCTCCACATCTCAGTTTTTCTACCGTATTATTTCCTCCTCCCTTTTCATTTCTGTGGCTTGACTGTATGAAATCAATTTTGCAACTGTTAAAAGGCTGTTCAGAGTGGTGCGTAATTGGGTTTTCTCTCCTCTGTCTAAGAAAGCAAGTTAACTGGACATTTTAGTTCCCCTTGTAATGAATATCACGTTGTAGAAAGCATTCCCGCCTTTTAGTGTGCTGGTGCTTAATGCTAAGCTAATTGATTTTTAACTTATATTTGGTAATAAAAAAAATTGTCTAAATGGATGGATCTAATTAACACCTTACTGTGCTGTTGAATCTTTCAAGGGACTTGCACGGATTTTGGCTTAAAACTCATATTGGAAGCTACAGTATTTAAAATCAGGTTGGGTAAAGGTGAGCTTTTTTCTACACTGTTCATGGTTATTGAGAAGGTAGAGGAGAGAGGAGAGAGAAGGTACATGAGACAGAGGGAAAGAGAGAAGTGAGGGAGAGAGATAGGAGAGAGGGAGAGAGGGTAGATTAGAGATGATAGATAGAGATAGAGAGATAGAGAGATAGAGAGATAGAGAGATAGAGAGATAGAGAGATAGAGAGATAGAGATAGAGAGATAGAGAGATAGAGAGATAGAGAGATAGAGAGATAGAGAGATAGAGAGATAGAGAGATAGAGAGATAGAGAGATAGAGAGATAGAGAGATAGAGAGATAGAGAGATAGAGAGACAGAGACAGTGAGACAGAGAGACAGAGAGATAGAGAGATAGAGAGATAGAGAGATAGAGAGATAGAGAGATAGAGAGATAGAGAGATAGAGAGATAGAGAGATAGAGATAGAGAGATAGAGAGATAGAGAGATAGAGAGATAGATGGATCGATCGATCGATCGATGGATAGGCAGACAGACAGACAGACAGATAGAGAAAGGACTAGGGGAGGGTAGATTAGAGATAGGTAGGTAGGTAGGTGTGGATAAATGATAGAGAAAGTGCTAGGGAGGGTAGATTATAGATAGATAGATGATAGATAGATAGATAGATAGATAGATAGATAGATAGATAGATAGATAGATAGAAATAGAGAGAATGAGAAAAGGCTAGGGGAGGGGAGGGTAGATTAGAGAGAGAGAGAAAGGGCTAGGGGAGGGTAGATTACAGCTGGGTAGGTAGGTAGGTGGGTGGGTGGGTGGGTGGGTAGGTAGGTGGGTAGATAGATAGATAGATAGATAGATAGATAGATAGATAGATAGATAGATAGATAGATAGATAGATAGATAGATAGATAGATAGATAGATAGATAGATAGAAGAGCTAGGAGCGAGGGTAGATTATAGATAGATGAGAGAGAGAGAGAGAGAGAGGGATGGATGGATGGATGGATGGATGGATGGATGGATGGATAGACAGACAGACAGATATGGATGGATGATAGATAGATAGATAGATAGATAGATAGATAGATAGATAGATAGATAGATAGATAGATGGATATGAGATAGAAGATAGATAGAAGAGCTAGGAATAGAGTGAGGGTAGATGAGAGAGAGAGAGAGAGAGAGAGAGAGAGAGAGAGATGGTAGATGAGAGAGATAGCATGGGAAAAAACTATGTGGTTAGCTCATATCTAGAAGATGAAATGAATGAACTAAAAGGAGAAATAGTGTTATTTAAATGCCATTAATCGATTGTAATGCCCATGCCCTGCATTTTATTTTACGAAGTCGGGGAGTCCTCTTCGTTGAATACTTATCATTCTGGGGGGAAAGGAAGAATATTTGAATTTTATTTAAAAATCCGAGGGGGGTTTCTATCTCCAGTTCAGAGGAGAGAGTGCCGCGTGTGTCTCTGGAAGCCACAAGCACAACATATGAATTGGGATATCATGTGGGAACTCCAAGGCGCAAGTCTATCTATTAAGCCTGTGATGGTGAACTTATGGCAAGCGTGCTGGAAGTGGCATGCAGAGCCCTTTCTCCGGGCATGCCAACCGTCACCCATTGCTCTTCTAGGTTCCAGCACACACATGGGCACAAACCAGCTGGTCTTTGTGCACATGGGAGTGCCAGAAACCAGAAAAGCACACCTCTGGAGCAACATGTGTGCCGGCCAACTGGTCTTCATGCCTGCGTTCATGCTAGAAACCGGAAGGTCAGGGGACTGGTGCGCATGTTGGAAATCAGAGGCTCTGGTTTTGGGCGCATCCCCTCCTCCCTCATACATGCTCTCGTTTTGGTAGCACTGAGAAAGTTCAACATTGCATTAACCTATAGAAAAGAGAAGGTTAGAAAGGGCGCGTTAGAAAGTTATTCTTTTTTTCACCAACGTTTTGGAAATGTCAGGGAATTAGAATGTAAGGAGGGCCCTTGCTGGAGCATGTATTATCAGGATGTTCCCAAAAATAAACAGGTTAATGATAGTCATCCTTCACCGTAATTCCATCGCCGTTGGTATTTAAAGTTTTTTTCCGCCAGTGATCTTGGAAGCAGTAAACAGTCATTAATAATCCAAACCACCACAAATTCATCTCTTCCATCAAAAAAATGGGAGCGTTCCCATTGCTAACAGGGTACAAATTGCACAGCCAAGTAAATGGCTGTGTGAAGGAATCTTCCCTTGAATTGTTTTTTGAGGTTTAGATTAGATTAGATTAGATTAGATTAGATTAGCAGAGTTGGAAGGGACCTTGCAGGTCATCTAGTCCAAGGAGAACCTAAACCATTTTTGATACATGGCAGTCCAGTTCTCTTCTTGAAAGCCTCCAGTGATGAAGCTCCCGCAACTTCTGAAGATAACTTCTGTTCCATCAGTTGATTGTTCTCACTGTCAGGAAATTCCTCCTTATTTCCAGGTTGAATCTCTCCTTGTTCAGTTTTCATCCATTATTCCTTGTCTGGCCTTCAGGTGCTTTGGAGAATAGCTTGACCCCCTTCCTCTCTGTGGCAGCCCCTCAAATATTGGAAGACTGCTATCGTGTCTCCCCTGGTCCTTCTCTTCATTAGTCTAGCCATGCCCAGTTCCTGCAACCGTTCTTCATATGTTTTATCCTCCAGTCTCCTAATCATTCTGGTTGCTCTTCTCTGCACTCTTTCTAGAGTCTCTGCATCTTTTTTTATATCTTGGTGACCAAAACTGGATGCAGTATTCAGAACAGAACAGAATACAAGATTGGAAGGGACCTTGCAGGTCATCTAGTCCAACCCCCTCCCCCAAGCAGGAGACCATATACCATTTCTGACAAATGGCAGTTCTGTCTCTTCTTGAAAGCTTCCAGTGATGAAGCTCCTGCAACTTCCAAAGGCAACTTTTGCACCATGGGTTGATAGTTCTCACTGTCAGAAAATTTCTCCTTATTTCCAGGTTGAATCTCTCCTTGTTCAGTTTCCATCCATTATTCCTTGTCTGGCCTTCAGGTGCTTTGGAAAATAGCTTGACCTCCTTCCTCTCTGTGGCAGCCCCTCAAATATTGGAAGACTGCTATCATGTCTCCCCTGGTCCTTCTCTTTTCACTAAACTAGACGTACCCAGTTCCTGCAAATGTTCATTGTATGTTTTAGCCTCCAGTCCACTAACCATCTTTGTTGCTCTTCTCTGCACCCTTTCTAGAGTCTCAACAGCTTTTTTATAGCGTGGTGCCCAAAACTGGGTGCAGTATTCTAGCTGTGGTCTTACTAAGGCTTTACAGAGTGGTATTAGTACCTCCCTTGATCTTGATTGTATCTATCTGTTAGTGCAATTTAGGATTGCAATAGGCTTTTTTGGCTACCGCCACACACTGCTGGCTCATATTTAAGTGGTTGTCCACTAAGACTCCAAGATCCCTCTCACAGTTCCTGCTATTAAGCCTGGTTTCACACAGTCTATATGTGTCCTTTTGGTGTCTCTTGCCTATGTGTAAGGCTTTACTTTTCTCTACATTGAATTTCATTTAGTTAGATAAGGCCCTGTGTTCAAGTTTGTCAAGATCTTTCTGGATCTTGAGCATATCTTCTAGGGTGTTAGGTATTCCTGAAAGGCCTTTCCATATTTCGTTTGAATGGATCAGAATGAAAGGTATAGAGCTAATTCAGGGAGACACAATCCAAACAATACTTTCACTTGATCCTCCACTGAGGAGGATTCCTTTGGAGTAAATCCTTGTCCTTCTTGATCTTTCCCTGGTAGATCTACCTCTTATAAAGGCTTGTGTTACTTTCTTGACATAACCACTGTACTGGTCAAGTTGGTCATCAGGATAAATTCTTCTGCAACATTCTTAGCAGTCAAGATAGATTTTCCAATGGCTAAGCTTAAGCAAAGAGAGTTGCAAAACTTTTCCTCTATTGCAATTTATACAGTAGATCATATTCTACAAGTAGCTACAAAATCAAAGCAGGGCCACCAGAAGAACGTATTTTTTGGGTGAACCACACTTATTAAAGATAATCTGCAGAAAATCAGATTCTTCACCTTGAAGAAAATCAAGGTGAAACTAAGACGGCAAACTAACAGAATAACAAGAGTTGGAAGGAACCTTGGAGGCCTTCTAGTCCAACCCCCTGCTCAAGCAGGAAATCCTATACCATTTCAAACAAACTTAAGAAGAGATTGTCCAATCTCTTCTTAAGCATCCACAACTTCTGAAGGCAAGTTGTTCCACTGGCTAATTGTCCTCACTGTTGGAAGCTTCTCATTAATTCTAGGATATTCCTCTCCTTGATTAGTTTCCATCCATTGGCTTCTTGTATTGTGTTCAGGTGCTATGGAGAATAGTTTGACTCCCTCTTCTTTGTGGCAACCCCTGAGAGATTGGAAGAATGCTATCATGTCTCCCCTGGTCCTTCTTTTCATTAAACTAGACATACCCAAATCCTGCACCTGTTCATCGTATGTTTTATCCTCCAGCCCCCTAATCATCTTTGTTGCTCTTCCCCGCACTCTTTCTAGAGTCTTCACATCTTTTTTATAACCTGCTGGCCTAAACTGGATGCAGTATTCCAAGTGTGGCCTTAGCAAGGCCTTATAAAGTGGTAGTAACACTTCTGCTCGTGTTTTTGATGTTTATCAACATTGCGAGCTAGCTATGTTGGAATAAGTCTTTAGATGCAGTGTTGGTATATATAATATTCTAGTTAGGCAACGCTTTAAATGGAACATTCTACTTCTTTTTTGGTGTGTGTGTGTGTGTGTGTGTGTGTGTGTTTGTCTGTCTGGCATTCATAAGTCCCTGCAGTTTTCTTGGCAAGATTTCAGAAGCGGTTTACCATTGCCTCCTTCCCAGGGCTGAGAGAGAGTGGCTGGCTCAAGGTGACCCAGCTGGCTTTGCGCCTAAGGTGGGATTAGAACTCAAGGTCTCTCATTTCCCAGGCTGACGCATCCACAATTAAAACAGACGGACTCTTCCCTAAATTACATTGATAGAAATACATATAGCCAGGAATTTCTATTAGATTTTAAATCATTGTTTCTATGTCATCTCAAATCTCTTTTTCTTTATCTCTCTGTCCAAGTTGTAGAATTAGTTAGGTGTTTAATTTGAGCCTTTGTTCATGTTGCATATATACATATCCGTTAGAATCTCTTTGTGATCCGTAATAAATTGAATTTGTCCCTAGTGTCTTTGGAGATTTTGAGCACGGGCTTTTCATCTTGAACAGAACGCTGGGAATTCTTTTTTGCAATTTTATTTTTTTTTAAACCGATCTGCAAGCTGTTACATTATCATGATCTAAGCAGCTTTGTAATTATCTTCTTCCACACTGAACGTCTGCATGTTAATGCTGAAAAAGGGGTTCCTATCTTACCTTTCCTTTTCAATACTAAAAAAAGCTTCCTTTTGCTTATCTCCTGTGAGATTGAATTAGTTCCCAGGCAAGGAAGGAGGAAGGGCTTAAACCGCTGGGCCACCACCTTCCACGTTGCTCAGCTGGAAGAAAGTGCCATAGAAATTCTATCAATGTTTGCATTTTGGCTCCTTCATTTCCAGAAGTGCATCATAAAGCATAAGAGCACATCAGGTTCAGCCATAGAATAGAATAAATAAGGAAGGAGTAGAGTAGAGTAGAGCAGAGCACAGCACAGCAGAGTAAGAAAGGAATAGAGTAGAGTAGAATAGAATAGAATATGAGAATATATTAGAAAATAAAGAATAGAATAGGGAATAGAATAGAATAGAATAGAATAGAATAAGAAAGGAGTAGAGCACAGCACAGCACAGCAGAGTAGAATAAGAAAGGAATAGAGTAGAGTAGAATAGAATAGAATAGAATATGAGAATATATTAGAAAATAAAGAATAGAATAGGGAATAGAATAGAATAGAATAAGAAAGGAGTAGAGCAGAGCAGAGCAGAGCAAGAAAGGAATAGAGTAGAGTAGAGTAGAATATAATAGAATAGAATATGAGAATATATTAGAAAATAAAGAATAGAATAGGGAATAGAATAGAATAGAATAAATAAGAAAGGAGTAGAGCAGAGCAGAGCAGAGTAAGAAAGGAATAGAGTAGAGTAGAGTAGAGTGGAGTGGAGTGGAATGGAGTGGATTAGAATAGAATAGAATAGAATAGAATAGAATAAGAAAGGAATAGAGTAGAATAGAGTAGAATAGAGCAGAGCAGAGTAGAATAAGAAAGGAATATAAAGTAGAGTAGAATAGAATATGAGAATATATTAGAAAATAAAGAATAGAATAGAATAGAATAGAATAAGGAATAGAATAGAATAGGAACTGGAAGGGACCTTGAAGGTCTTCTAGTCCAGCCTCCTGCTCAAGCAGGAGAACCTATACTATGTCATGGCTGACTAGTTTCTTCTTAAAAACCTCCAGTGATGGAGCACCCATAACTTCTGAAGGCAAGCGGTTCCACTGATTAATTGTCTTCCCGGTTAGGAAGTTGAGTTCCAGGTTTGGTTCTCTCTTCGGTTAGTTTCCAACCATTGTTTCTTGTCCTGCCCTCTGATACTTTGGAGAACAAGTTGACCCCCTCTTCTTTGTGGCAGCCTCTCAAACACTGGAATACTGCTATCATGTTGCCCCTAATTCTTCTTCTCTTTAGCCAAACCCAAATCCTACAGCCATTCTTCATAAGTTTTAGTCTCCAGGCCTTTGATCATCTTAGTTGCTCTTCTCTGAACTTTTTCCAAAGGAGGAGGGGGGGGGTCAAGCTATTTTTCAAAGCAAAGGCCAGACAAGGAACAATGGATGGAAACTGATCAAGGAGAGATTCAACCTAGAAATCAGGAGACATTTTCTGACAGTGAGAACAATCAACCCATGGAATAACTTACCTTCAGAGTTGTTAAACTAAACCCAAGACTGAGATAGACTAGACTAGACTAGACTAGACTAGACTAGACTAGAATAGAATAGAATAGAATAAGAAAGGAATAGAGTAGAATAGAGCAGAGCAGAGTAGAATAAGAAAGGAATTTGCTGACAAACCGTAGACAGAATCTTGCCGGAATAAAGCCTTCTTATTCTCACCCTATTTGATAGGAAGGGAAGGATGAAAAGAGGAAGTGAAGCGAGAGATGAAGAAGGGAAGCGAGGGAGGCAAGAGGGAGGGAGAGAGGGAGTGAGGGTGGGAAGAAGGAAGGAAGGAAGGATCTAGGGGGAGTTTAAGGAAGCGCAGGGAAGGGCATAATTACAACTTGTTTTGCGTGATTCCTCATGCAATTTGTTTTGTCCATAGTAAAAAAAAAAACCAACAACAGCCAGTTTTTTTTTTCCTGACAGGAAAATGGACGTTAAAAGCAGTATAAACCCATTAACATTTCCTTTCCCCTTCCCCCACCCCTGTGGATAATATACATTTTTATTTCCTTCCTGCTGCCTGCTCTCGAGCATATAATGGGGGAAACAATTTCCTCGCAAAATCTAATAGCTTGCTGAGCACGGGGGAATACGTCTCGCTGACGGATCGTATCGGAATGCCCCAAGCCATTTATTACCTAAAGTTGGTCATATCTCCTCAGCTCAGTAAATTGCATAAATATTGGCAAAAATACAGAAACACAAGTTTCAGTATTTCCCTTCCACTAACATGATAACAGCCCAGATAGGCTTCTGGAGTCCCACAAGTGCAAACTATAGAGAAACATTTCTAGTAGGTAAAACTTTAATTTTGTGTGTATTTGTGTGTGTGTGTGTGTGTGTGTGTGTGTGTGTGTGTACATACGTACGTACACACACACACACACACACACACATGCACACACACTGGCTGATAACCCGGCATTGCCTGGGTATTTATTTATAGGGGGGAAAATATCCGGACCAAACGTAATTTCTAATGTTGGATTTTCACCCTTGCCAGAGGGAGCCCCCTTGTAGAGTACGGGGAAGCCGTCACCATGGCAACTCCACTGCACTGCACAGTAGAAGGCATTTTATGGCAGTACAGTAGAAGCCATTTTGAGGCACAACAGGCTGTATCCTAACAGAACATGCACCCCAAGGTGTGTTAGGGGTGTCTTACCCCCTGCAATATTTTTCTACAGAGAGTAAGTCATCTGTGTAGCAAGTTTGGTTGAAATTGCAGAGTTATGCTGGAATACACACACACGGAGAAGAGAGGGGGAGGGAGGGAGGGAGGGAGGGAGGGAGGGAGGGAGAGAGAGAGAGAGAGAGAGAGAGAGAGAGAGAGAGAGAGAGAGAGAGAGAGAGAGAGAGAGATGGAAACATGTGCAGAGATGGACAGAAACGCATAGAGATAATGTTTTTGTGACCAAAGGATTTATTATGGCATACAGGTAGTCCCTGATAGAAGATCACAATTGAGCCCAAAATTTATGTCGCTAAGAGAGACAGTTGTTTTATGCCATTTCAAGAACCTTTCTGTTTTTCCATTTTTTTTATTCTTTTATTCTTTTACATACCATTTTAAGTATACATATATATAATTGATATTCTTCTTTAAATTTATCATTCTTATACATTTATTATTTCATTTAATAGGTTATAATATACAGTTTGGGTTGCTTTATTTACCATCCCTGATGTAACAGCACCTTATTTTTCCTTTCTTTTCTCCCTTTCTCCTTGAAGTTAACAGAATAACAGAGTTTGAGGGGACCTTGGAGATCTTCTAGTCCAACCCCCATCCATTTCAGACAAGTGGCTGACTAGTTTCTTCTTAAAAACCTCCAGTGATGAAGCACCCACAATAGCAATAGCAATAGCAGTTAGACTTATATACCGCTTCATAGGGCTTTCAGCCCTCTCTAAGCGGTTTACAGAGTCAGCATATTGCCCCCAACAACAATCCGGGTCCTCATTTTACCCACCTCGGAAGGATGGAAGGCTGAGTCAACCTTGAGCCGGTGAGATTTGAACAGCCAAACCGCAGAACTGCAGTCAGCTGAAGTAGCCTGCAGTGCTGCATTTAACCACTGCGCCACCTCGGCCTCAGCCAGTAAAACCTTGGATCTCACTCACATACCCCATCCAAGTCCTGAAAAAAAAATCAGTAGATGAAGAAATAATATTTTTTACGGGAGATTGAGAGAATTTAATTGTGCAAATTGCTCCATCATAAACCAGATTCCATAAAATGACACGCTGGCTAATTTTACTTTGCCAACAGTTTTAGTTTCCACTTTGTGGATTTCACATTCATTTAGAATATGGTTACCAGTTGAATAGTGGATTTACACACACACACACACACACACACCCAAACGAATTTTACGACCTAGCTCTAAAATATAAAAATTGCATTCGGTGTATCCGTTAAGGAAAGTTGTGTACCAAATATTGCATGTCAGGAATAGTTCTCTGTTTATGGGAGGAATAAATGCTTACAAAAGGCAGGTTAAGGACGAGTGAAAATCGAAATATTTTCTGGAAGGATGGAAGTTAAATTAAAAACATGCTGGGAAATAAAGGTGAATCTGAAATGAACCAGAACACAGAGGTGGTTTCGTGTGTCACTAGCCCCCCGATTAATTAAATTAATGATTAGTTTAGGCTACTGTGTGTGTGAGTTTTGGAAGAAGCGACAAAGAAACTATCTTAATAAAGATCTCAGGTCAGGAAAGGATGTGCTGCTCTCTGTTTTAGGCACGGCTCATAAAATCAATTTATGCAATTTTGTGCATGTACAAGGTTTCCCTGTGGTTTCCCTTTGCTCTCTGAACATTACATATCACCTACAAAAGATAAAATTTGGGAAGGGGAGAATAGATGTCATCAGAAAACAGCCATTTTCCAGCATTTGCTGCAGTGGCATTTTGAAATATGAAGCCTATTGCAGTGAAGGATAACCATTCTATAACAGAATAAACAGAATTGAAAGGGACCTTGGAGATCTTCTAGTCCAACCCCTTGCTCAAGTGGGAAACCCTAGACCTATTCAGACAAATATGTGAGATGTGAGGACACACGTTCCATTCTTCTTGCTGGGGATAACGGAAACATTTTAGGGCCAAAATAAAAGACAATGTGAATTTTTTAAACTCATGAAATCTATTCCTAAATTCAAGACTATGGGATCAAATCTGATTTCCATAAACATTCTGTTACATATTCATTCTGCATATAAGAATAGAGTAGAATAGAGTAGAGTAAGTAGAATAGAATACAATATGGATTCTAGAGTAGAATAGAGTAGAGTAAAATAGAATAGAGTATAGAAAATAGAAAATAGAAAATAGAAAATAGAAAATAATAGAAAATAGAAAATAGAAAATAGAAAATAGAAAATAGAAAATAGAAAATAGAAAATAGAAAATAGAAAATAGAAAATAGAAAATAGAAAATAGAAAATAGAAAATAGAAAATAGAAAATAATAGAAAATAGAAAATAGAAAATAGAAAATAATAGAAAATAGAAAATAGAAAATAGAAAATAGAAAATAGAAAATAGAAAATAGAAAATAGAAAATAGAAAATAGAAAATAGAAAATAGAAAATAGAAAATAGAAAATAGAAAATAGAAAATAGAAAATAAAAGAAAATAATAGAAAATAATAGAAAATAATAGAAAATAGAAAATAATAGAAAATAATAGAAAATAGAAAATAGAATAGAATAGAATAATAAAATATGAATAGAATAATAAAATATGGAATAGAGTAGAGTAGAATAGAATAAAATATGGAATAGAATAGAGTAGAATGTAGAATATAGAATATAGAATATAGAATATAGAATATAGAATATAGAATATAGAATATAGAATATAGAATATAGAATATAGAATATAGAATATAGAATATAGAATATAGAATATAGAATATAGAATACAGAATACAGAATACAGAATACAGAATACAGAATACAGAATATAGAATAAAATAGAATAATAAAATTTGGAATAGAATAGACTAGAATACAAATAAAAAATAGAATATAAATAGAATTGAATGGAAATAGAATTGAATAGAAATAGAAATAGAATAGAATAGAATAGAAGTCTGTCCATGTGTTATGAAATTACTGTATATACTCGAGTATAAGCCTAGTTTTTCAGCCCACTTTTTGGGCTGAAAAAAGCCGCCTCGGCTTATACTCGAGTCAGTGAAAAATTTGCCCGAAATGGAGGAGAAAAAGGGGCGGGGCCATGCCGCTGGGTGACACTCGTGAATGGCCCAGTGCCCCTGTGAGTTTCCCCTCCCTCTGTGTCAGTTTGCCGCGCAGCGCGCACCGCACCATCCCCCCTCCTCACGTTCTAATGTAATGCAGGGCTGTCTTACGATTCCCCTTCCTCCCCCTCCTGCCGCTCTGCAACGATGTCCCACCTCCTCCTTGTTATGGCAAGCAGCCACATAGCGATGTCCCACCTCCTCTGGTACAGTGATCCAATGATAGGAATCACTGTGCCGTGTGTCATAGGAGGCGGGACATCGCTCCCGCGGCTGCACGGGACATCATCATCACAGCGGGACATCAGCATCATGAGGTGAGTGAAGTATTTCATTGAATACACCGCTAGTTTACTGTTTTTCTTTGAAATAAATATTCAAAAACATTATTGGTATCTATTTTTATTTTTGAAATTTACCGGTAGCTGCTGCATTTCCCACCCTAGGCTTATACTCGAGTCAATAACTTTTCCAGTTTTTTGTAGTAAAATTAGGTGCCTCGGCTTATATTCGGGTCGGCCTATACTCGAGTATATACGGTAAGCAGTTTTCATCATGTCTTCTAACCACTAGTTGGTGTTAATTGATGCACTCTGCAAGTCTTCTGCCTGTTTGACAGTGATAGGATGTGCCACTTGTATATCAAAAGAGAACA
Source organism: Thamnophis elegans (assembly GCF_009769535.1). Classification (NCBI taxonomy): domain Eukaryota; kingdom Metazoa; phylum Chordata; class Lepidosauria; order Squamata; family Natricidae; genus Thamnophis; species Thamnophis elegans. Next base: position 77,010,534 of record NC_045548.1, on the reverse strand, counting down.
AATCCCCTCTCCCTTCTAGCACCGATGATGTTCCCTAGATGGTTAGTGAAAAGTTTGCAAGAAAACCCCCAAGCTCAGAGAGTATCAAGGACCCAATGGTGCAACTCCTGAATAAGAAAAAATATATATTGAACAATAGAGATTCACTTCTCCTGACTGCTGTTCATTAAATATCTCCCCCCCCCCCCCCCAGTGAACACCCAACACCATTAAAATGCTCAAGTTCACTTTGCTGCACACCTGCATTACAAATAATTAATGGAGACGTTCTCCTTTAATCCACTCTGTTTCTCTCTTCTTTGCCTGTGGCAATTGAGGTTACACTACAGGATTTCTGCAATGGGAGAGGGAGAAAGGAGGAGGAGGAAAAGGAGCAGTGGTGGGATTCAAAAACTTTTACTACTGGTTCTGTGGGTGTGGCTTGGTGGGCATGGCAGAGGAAGGATACTGCAAAATCTCCATTCCCTCCTGATCAGCTAGGACTCGGGAGGCAGAGAATACAAGGGGGCGGGGCCAGTCAGCTGTCAGTTACCGGCTCTCCGGACTACTCAAAATTTTCCCTACCGGTTTTCCAGAACTGGTCAGAACCTGTTGCATGCCATCTCTGAAGAGACGGAGGAAGAGGAGGAGGAGGAGAAAGAGGGGGTAGGGTTAGGGGAGGAAGAGGAAGAGAAGGATTAAAAGGAGGAGGAAGAGAAAAAAGAGGAAGAGAAAGAGGAGAAAAAGGGGGTAGGGGAGGAAGAGGGAGTAAGGGTAGGGGCAGAAGAGGAGGAAGAGGAGGATTATGAGAAGGAGGAGGAAGAGAAAGAGGAGGAAGAGGGGGTAGGGTTAGGGGAGGAAGAGGAAGAGAAGGATTGAAAGGAGGAGGAAGAGAAAAAAGAGGAAGAGAAAGAGGAAGAGGGGGTAGGGTTAGGGGAGGAAGAGCAAGAGAAGGATTGAAAGGAGGAGGAAGAGAAAAAAGAGGAAGAGAAAGAGGAGGAAGAGGGGGTAGGGGTAGGGAAGGAAGTGGGAGTAGGAGTAGGGGCAGAAGAGGAGGAAGAGGAGGATTATGAGAAAGAGGAGGAAGAGAAAGAGGAGAAAGAGGGGGTAGGGGAGGAAGAGGAAGCGGAGGATTATGAGGAGGAGGAGGAAGAGGACGGGGAAGAAGAGGGGGGGATAAGGGAGGGGGAAAGAGAGGAGGAAGAGAAAGAGGAGGAGATAGGGGAGGGGTAAGGAGAAGGAGAGGAGAAAGACAAGGATTAGGAGGAGCCAGAGGTAGAGAAAAGTGAAAGGGGGTTAGGGGTAGGGGAAGAAGAGGAGGAGGAAGAGATTATGAGAAGAAGGAGGAAGAGGAGGAGGAAGAGAAAGAGGAGGGGATAGAGGAGGGGGAAGAGGAATAGGAGGAGGAAGAGAAAGAGGAGAAAGAGGAGGAGGTAGAGGTAGGGGAGAAGAGGAAGAGGAGGATTATGAGAAAGAGGAGGGAGAGAAAGAGGAGAAGGAGGAGGGGAAGGGTAGGAGGAGGTAAAGAACAAAAAGAAAAATAATACTTTCAAAATGCAATTATCAGGGGGGGAAGAAAATCAGCCTCTGGGACCACCACAACAACAACAACAACAAAAACAACGTGTAAAAGGACCAGTGGAAACAGATGCCGCCTCTCTGTAAGAATAATTTTCCTACCAAGACAAAGCACTTTTTAATGACTTTTTAATTGACAGCACGGGATAATTAAGCAGATGCCATTCTGAAAAGTTTATTTCCTTTTACTCACCTCCAGTACGGTAGAGGTGAGCCGCTCACTTAAACAGGGCGAGCGAAACTTTTCTCTCCCTCTCTATGCGCCGCGTTGACATGTCTCATCCAGGGAATAGACTGCTACCCCTCTCTGATTTCGGGAGCTCCCCTAATTGTTTCACGCAAGCTGTTTTAGAAACCTTCCTCGCAACATTCTAGTTCTCCAGAATTGGGAATAGAGTTTCCGTTGTTTAGCACAATGGGTTGTTAAGTGAGCCGGGTCTGATTTTACAACCTTCTTTTTGCCGCCGTCGGTAAGCAAATCGTTCCAGTTGTTAAGAAAATCACACCTCTGGAGTTCTCAGCCATCCAGGTGATGGTTGCCCCAAAAGTGTGTTTCAAAAGACGACTGGGTTTCCCTCCCCCCTTGAAGATCTTTTGCTTCTCATCCAAGAAGCTTCTTCAGTTCTTCAATTAAGGGAATCATGTAGCCTTTAAACGAAACTGGATGGGTTAGATTCGGGTTAATGTCAGGTTTCCAAATAACATCCATAATTAAATCAAAGTCCAAGGCAAAGTATTGCCGAAAGTTCCAATTTATGAAGAGAGCCATGTTGGCACATCTGGGAAAACCCGAATCTGAAAGCTTCCCAGTTTCCCCCACCCAGTTGAAAGTTCAAGATCTTTCCCCCACACCCACAAGCCCATCCCATGGTCCAATCTCCCACTGCCATGCTGGCAGCTTCCACCCATCCAGTTCCGGTCAGGTGCAGAGGTGAAAAGACAAAGGATGACCTTGGCTTTCTAGGAAGAATGTTGTTATGGCTACATATCATCTCATTCCGTACAATCCCCACTCCCAATTCCCTACTAATGAAACAGCAGAGTAGAATAGAATATTAGTGTGGCAGGCCAAAGATCCTAAAAGGAACCGGCTGTAGGGCTGACATTGGGAAGGTCACCCGTGGCGATCACATGACTCCGGGACACCACAGAGCTCGTAAATTATGTGCGGGGGACCAAGTGGCCAAAATTTTGATTGTGCGACTGACTGTGGGGGGCGCTACAATGGTTGTAAATGTGAGGACTGGGGGTAAATCAATTGTTAGTGCTGTTGTCACTTTGAATGGTAGTTAGATAGGTGGTTGCAAGTCATGGGTCTTCTGTATTGGATCAGTCAACACTGAAGCCCATATAGCACAACATTCCTCATCTAGAAGTTCAGGATGGAGTTGGTTTTCTGAATGTCAGGTGACCAGGTTTGGATCTTAATAAATGTTGATTGTTTGAGGTTCTTCCTCCTCCACTTCTCCTCCTTCTCTTCCTCCTCCTCCTTTTCCTTCTGCCTCTTCTCCTTTTCATTCTCCTCCTCCTTCTTCTTCTTCTTCCTCCTCTTCTTCTTCCTCCTCATCCTTATTCTTCCCCTTCTTCTTCTTTCTCCTTCTCCTCTCTTCTTCTTTCTCCTCCTCCTCTTCTTCTTCCTCCCCTTCTTCTCCTTCGTTCTCCTCCCCATCCTCCTCCTCTTCTTCTTCTCCTCCTCCTCCTCCTCCTCCATCCTCCTCCTCTTCTTCTTCTCCTCCTCCTCCTTCCACCTCCTCTCCTCCTCTTCCTCCTCTTCTTCTTCCTCCCCTTCTTCTCCTTCTTTCTCCTCCTCCTCCTCCTCGCTATTCCTCCTTTTCCTCCTATTCCTATTCCTCTTCTCTTTTCTCCTTCCTATTCCTATTGCTCCCATTGCTCCTATTCCTCTTCTTCTTCCTTTTGCCCCTGCTCTTCTTCCTCTTCTCTTCTCTTTCTTCCTCCTCCTCCTCCACCACTAATTTGACATTTGTACATTCTGTTGAATATCTCCGCCTGCATATAACTGCTTCTATTATGGATGGTTTTCCAGGAAAAAAATATATATTTACATTTTAGACGTCTTCTGTTTAGCACAGAATCCACAATTACCTCTCTGGAGAATTCTCTCACCCTCATTTGCACTGCTTTGCTATACGCCTTTGTATTAGTGGAGACAGGGCATCTCCTCTTGTAAAATAATTGTCCTCTCCTGTTGTGTTCAACACCTGGACTGCATTTCAGCCCAAAATCATTATACAACCCCTATTTGTATTTGTGTAAGGCGCAGACTCAGAACATGTGAGTGAAATTGTACTCTATTACCTGGTAGCATCTACACACACATCAAGAAGTGGAAAAAAAACATTAAAATGATGAATTTTGCTTTGTTTATACGGAATTATATAATCATACAATCATGGTGTCAGTGTGCATGAGAGTTCATGACTTGGCAGAGACATAGCAACAAGGTCAGCCAATGAGGGCTGTTTGGAAACTGAAACAGTATTTGCTGTGTGAGCAACAAGGAGACAGCTAGGAGCCTGGGCGTGGCTTAGCTCAACTGTTCTGTACTAAAGCTCTGAGTCTGTGCTAAGCTCAAAACTAGGCTGCTGCTCTGAAACTGAAACTGTTCTCTGCCTGTGTTTACTTGTATTTGCTACCACGTTGGAAAACCTGCATTTTGGTATTGTATATTTACTTCATGTGTTATATTATATTTTTGGCATCCTTCAGTCACAAACAACTGTGGTGTCGTGCTCTGGAAAGAGGTCAAAACTGGAATGTCCACTCCAGGGCACGAGGCCTGGGTAGATTAATATGGAGGATAGACTGTTACCCAAGCAGCAGGTCCACGTCACTGAAATAGTTCAATGGAACGAGGTCTCACTCGCCATCTTCAGGCTGGGTTTTGGGCTTAAAGTGTGATCGGAGATGCCGTCTTTCTATAAATCTTGGTGTGGGGAGTGGAGTGCTGGCTTTGTTTCAGTAAGTGGAATGATTGGTTGTGTGGTTGTATCATGATTGGTAGATTGGTGCTGATAGGTGCTGGCTGTGTGTCTGTTGTTGTTTCGTGTTGTAACGGCCTGGGTGGTGGGTGGGACTCGTTTGTTGACTAGGGCTGGTTTCCAGATGTCTGGTAGGTGGGAGGTATCCTCATGTTTATTCATGTTTTGGGGGTGTTTCTCTCTCTCTCTCTCTCTCTCTCTCTCTCTCTCTCTCTCTCTATCTCTCTATCTCTCTATCTCTCTATCTCTCTCTCTCTCTCTCTCTCTCTCTCTCTCTCTATCTATCTATCTATCTATCATCTATCATATATATATATATATATATATATATATATATATATGCATACATACATACATACACACACACACACACAGAAATACACATACATACATACATACATACATACATACATACATACATACATACAAAGTTCCAGGTTTTTTTCCAATTTCCTTCTCCGGCGCATCATGCTTTCCTTTCCCACAGTGCAGTTGGGGAGCAGCGTGTCTGCTTATGTGGTGTAAAATAAAATATTTGATTGTTCGTTTCCTTCCATCAATACGCGGACGATACGCAATTGTATCTGTCCGCCCCGTGCCGACTCAATGAAGCGGTGGACGTGATGAGCCAGGGTCTTGAGGCCGTTAAGAACTGGATGAGCGCTAACAAACTGGTACTCAACCAGGACAAGACCGAGTGGCTGTTGTGTTTCCCTCCCAACAATTTGGCTAATGTTCCATCTATCAGGCTGGGGGGTCAAATTTTATACCCCTCAGATAGGGTTCGTAACTTAGGAGTCCTCCTGGATCCACAGCTGACTCTTGACCATCATCTGTCGGCTGTGACCAGGGGGGCATTTGCCCAGGTTCACCTCGTCCGCCAGTTACGACCCTACCTGAATCGGGAGGCTCTCACAACAGTCACTCGAGCCCTTGTGATCTCTAGGCTGGAATACTGAAATGTGCTCTACATGGGGCTGCCCTTGAAGTGCATCCGGCGGCTGCAGTTAGTTCAGAATGCGGCCGCGTGAGTGATAGTGGGCGCACCACGGTTCGCCCACATAACACCCATCCTCCGCGAGCTGCACTGGCTACCTGTTGATCTCCGGGTGCGCTTCAGGGTCCTGTTGACCACCTTTAAAGCCCTTCATGGTAGTGGATCTGAGTACTTGAGAGACCACCTTCTGCCGATTACCTCCCTCCGACCGATAAGATCGCACAGACTGGGCCTCCTCCGAATCCCATCCGCCAGTCAATGCCGACTGGCGACTACACGGAGGAGAGCCTTTTCTGTTGCAGCTCCGACCCTGTGGAACGATCTCCCCGTTGAGATACGCACCCTCACCACCGTCCAGGCCTTCCGCGTAGCCCTTAAGACCTGGCTATCCCAACAGGCCTGGGGATAAGTCTCTAATTTGCCCCACCCGAGTGTTGAATGTTGAATGCAAGTTGTGTTTTTATTACGTTATTTATTTTGCTCACATATTGTTTGTTTTGAATTGCACCCCCTCCCTAATGATTGTAAGCCGCCCTGAGTCCCCTCAGGGAAAAGGGCGGCCTATAAATCCAAATAAACTAAACTAAACTAAACTTGGGTTTAAAGCTCCATGTTTCCATTCTGCTAGGGAATCGCATTAGCAATCTGGGTTTCTAACAGATGGAGTGGACTTGACTTCAAACATTTAGAAAATTATTATGTCTTTCAGGACTTGATAAATTGGTTTTGCTTGCATGACCATAGAATAATGGATCAGCATATTAAAGGTTTTGGACATACTGCTAGCAACCTAGGCCCACAACTGTCCGTTTGACTTTCCACCACTCGATCAATGCCTTATCCTTGGGTGATGGAGAGAGATTTATTTTTATCATCTGGAGTAAATAGACTCTAAGCTGGCATTTTCTGTAATCATCATACTTCTCAACCCTGGGTCCAATTCTAAACCAGGCTGACGCAAGACAAAATCCATTTACTGATTCTGGGGTACAATAAATTACCTTGGAATATTAGATATCTCTCTCTATTGATCATTTCCAATTATTATCCCCTTGCATTTGCTAAAAAAGATTGAAGGGTTTAAGCAGGATAGTAAAACAGACCTCTGTTGTTTCAAAGCCTGTGTCTCTTTGCAAACATGGCAAGCATCTCCTCTGCTTTTATCTTCCTTCAACCAGTAGGGTTTGATGTAGCTTATCACATGGAGGAAGCAGATCAAATCAGCCATCGACAGACAGACAAAGATAAGCAACATCTACATACCATTCAAGAGAGACAATCAAAAAGCCAAAAAGGAAACCAAGGAAACAAACGCTTCGTCGCCAGCAATCGACACCCAGATAAGCAGAGATTAAACCCATGATTAAACCGCCTCCTCTCGATTACCTCCCTCAGACCAATAAGATCTCACAGGTTAGGTCTCCTCCAGATTCCATCTGCCAGCCAATGTCGGCTGGCGATTCCCCGGGGGAGAGCCTTCTCTGTCGCAGCTCCAGCCCTCTGGAACGAGCTCCCCGTGGAGATCCGGACCCTTACTACCCACCTGGCCTTCCGCAAAGCCACCAAGTCCTGGCTGCTCCAGCAGGCCGGGGGGGCTTGTGAAATATCCAGCCCCACGGAAATTGTGAATGTTGCGTCTTTTTTTTAAAGTGTTGTCTTGTCTATTTATCCCCTTTCCCTTGTCTGTTGTGAGCCGCCCGGAGTCCTCCGGGAGTGGGCGGCATACAAGACAAATAAAATGAAAAATGAATGAAATGATTAATACTAGGTCAACAATCAAGCAATAAATAATACCCTAACCAAGGAATTACCAACTGAGACAAATAATTCAACAGTAAACAACACTTAATCAAGAAAGAAACAAGAAGAAAACAACAATCAAAACTGACCGGGCAAGCTGCTATATTAAATGCAGAACAAACTGCCGTCTCTTCTAGCACTGATGATGTTACCTAGTTGGTTAATGAAACATCTGCAAAAAAAACCCAATCAAGCCTAGAAAAGCACCAGGGACCCCACACTGCTCCCCCCTCTCCCCCTCCATTCCACCCACCCTTTTAGCACTGCTGATGTCCCATATTTGGGTTGTGAAATGTCTGCAAGAAAACAACCGAGCTCAGAGAGCACCAAGGACTCTACATGCTGACCAATGATGCAGGTTTGGGATAACTTCTGAAGAGTACAGGGGTGAATTCTTTGCCCTCAAGTCACTTTCCTGATTGTACCCGTGATACAATATTTCCACTTCTTGATCCTTCTTCCTACACGGATGGTTAGGAGAAAACATTGGAAAATGTCACATGTCAGAACCCGAAACGCGTAGAACAAGGGTGGGTTTCTCGCCCCGTTCCAACCGGTTTGGTTGGAACGGGGCCGGCGGCGTCCTTGTGCATGCGCGCAGTGCACGCATGCGTACTAGCGCCTGTGCGATGCGCCAGCTGCTCCTGGAGGATCGTGCAGGCGCTGTATGCGTTCTGCGCATGCGTGGAAGTGCAGAACTCGTCAAAACCGGGTAAGAAACGCGGGCGGGCGGGCGGATCCTTCGGCGTTCCCGGAAGTTACTTACTTCCGGGTTTGCCGACCAACCGGTTCGTGGGGACCGCCGCGAACCGCCTGAAACCCACTCCTGGCGTAGAAATGTTCATCCTTTAGAGAGAAAGGTTGCTGAAAAATGCGATTTTTAAAAGGCTACATAGAACATTGGATCTGAAGGGGAAGTAGTGCGTTGAAATATAAGTAAGCACCTAATACTGTGATGGCAAACCTATGCCATGCGTGCCACAGGTGACACACAGAGCCATTTCTGAGGCCACGTGAGGTGTACTTGGTTTTCAGCCGTTTTTTGCCTTCTGGAGGCTTCTCTGAAGTCTCAGAGGGCGAAAAACCTCCCAATGCGCAAACCAGAAGTTTGGAAACAGACTTCTGGTTTGCACGTTGAACTGTTTTTCGCCCAACAGAGGCTTCAGGGAAGAGAGCAATGTTGGCACATCTGGGAAAACCCGAATCTGAAGGCTTCCCAGTTTTCACCACCCAAGATTTTGCCTGCATACCCACAAGTCCATCCATGGTCCAATCTCCCACTGCTATGCTGGCAGTTCCACCTGTCCAGTTCCGGTCAGGTGCAGAGGTGCAGATACAAAGGATGACCTTGGCTTTCTAGAAAGAATGTTGTTATGGCTGCATATCGTCTAACTCCATACAATCCCTCCTCCCATTTTCCCACCATAGAAAATGCATAGTAGGATAATAGAAAGTGTGGCAGACCAAAGATCCAAAAGAAAAGATGGCTGCAGGCCTGACACCTGAAATCGGATGAAATTGAGATTTTTGAGCAGTCCAGCAAAAATGATATCAAGCAGTGATGAAATGTAAAAAAAAATTGCCACTGGTTTTCCGGGTGTGGCTTGGTGGGTGTGGCTTGGTGGTGGGGAGTCATGTGACTGGATGGGCGTGACCAACATTTTTTAATTTTTAAAGCATTTTTTCCTATCTGCTCGCCTGAACTGGTAGTAAAAAATGCTTTAAGAAGTGAAAAAAAGCTTCTTTGAGTCGTGCAATCCTTGGAAGCTTTTTTTTTACTACCAATTCACAGAACTAACGACAATTGTCCCTACCGGTCTGGTAGCATTTCACCCCAATACCAAGTTGTAAAAATAATAATGATTTAGCCATTCATAGAACCATTAATCCAAGAGATATATGAAGTGATACCTCTGACGCTGGGAGGTATGGATACTGGCTCATGAATGGTCCAGAATTATCCTGTGAATTCTGGCTCATGAATATACGAAATCTCCTTGCTGTCCATCACTCTAGCAGGCTGATCAGGTAATCTCCCAATTCTCAAATTCTTGGCTCAAATGTCTGGTTCATTCAAGATGAATGGCTAGGAATTGGGCAGAAATATATTTTACACCTTTGCAGAGCCTTGAATTGCTTCGTGCTTCCAACTAAATCACTATGCCTTAAAACAATTTACTGTTCTAGTTTGTGCTATAAATGTAGCTTGAGATGAACAGTGTTTGAAAACTATAGAAAAAGACTCCAGAGCCTCTCCATTCTCAGGAACTGAGATGTCAGACATATTTCATACATTTTCTCTTATATTCAGAGGTTCTGTGTAAGTGCAGGAGAATAACTTTGCAACTTTACTAAGCCAAAAGAGAGAGAAAGGGAAAGAGAGAGAGAGAGAGAGTGGAGGGAAAGAAAAAAGAAAGAAAAGAAGGAAGGAAGGAAGAAAGAAAGGAAGGAAGGAAGGAAACAGACTGACAGAAAGACAGACTTACAGAAAGAAAGACAGAAAGAGAAAAATAGAATGAGAAAGGAAGACAGTGAGAAAAAGAAAAGAGAGGGGAAAGAAAGAGAAAGAGAGACAGGAAAAGAGGAAGAAAAAAGAGAGAGAGAGAAAGAAGAAAAGGAAAAGAGAAAGAAAAAGCGTGAAAGAGAGAAACGAAAGCAAAAGGGAGAAAGAGAAAGATACTTAACACAATTTCCTTTCTTCAACTTTAAAAAAGGTGGCATTTCAGCTTCAGTTCTTAAAGAACAGTTACATTTTTCTTCCTTCGCCTTCATTAATATTTTATTATTATATTTTTATGAATGTTAGTTAGATAACTAGAATGTTTAAGATTCAATGCCTCCCCAGCTGCCAAAAAAAAATCAGTGGTACCTCCAATTCTCGATGCCAGAGGCAAAACAAAACGAAACCACTTTTGCGCATGATAAGCCCAAATGAGTTTAAACGGTTTAAAGGGCAAAGCAAACCACTCAATGTCTATTTTTAAAAAAAATGTGAAATCTTGAAGTCCTTTGCCTGTATTTGATTGGGTCCCATTCAATCGGTTACAAGCATCTCCAGAAAGGAGGAGAAGGATGAAGTGCTCTC
>NC_045548.1:76977596-76995096 GCF_009769535.1 Thamnophis elegans | reverse complement strand
TTTGGTGGTGGTTAAGCTACACCCAAGTTTTTAGTTGTGTAGTCTTCCCTGGGTTGGGCTGAGATATTGGAAGACTGCTATCATGTCTCCCCTAATCCTTCTTTTCATTAAACATTAGACATACCCAGTTCCTGCAACCGTTCTTCATATGTTTCAGCCTCCAGGCCCCTAATCCTCTTTGTTGCTCTTCTCTGCACTCTTTCTAGAGTCTCCCATCTTTTCTACATTGTGGCGACCAAAACTGAATGCAGGATTCCAAGTGTGGCCTTACCAAGGCTTTATAAAGTGGTATTAAGACTTCGCAATTAGAGTGTGGTCAAGCCCAGGTCTAGTATTCAATCAATTACAGATAGTCCTCAACTTACAACAATTCATTTAGTGACCATTCAAAGTCCCAATGGCACTGAAAAAAAGTGACTTATGAATGTTTTTTTCACACTTTCGACCGTGGCCACATCCCCAGGGTCACATGACTGTTGCCGTCTCCCATGGTCTCGTGATCCCTTTCTGCGAACTTCTAGCACACCAAGTCAAAGGGGAAGCCCCATTCACTTAACCACCAGGTTACTAATTGAACAGCTGCAGTGATTCACTTAACCACTATGGCGAGGAATGTTGTCAAATCCCATTTAACAACCGTCTCATTTAGCTACGGAGATGTTGGGTTTGATTATGGTTGTAACCTGTGGATTCCCTTGCTGGAGATTTGCAAAAAAATGCGCCTCGTTGCTCTTTCACTGCGGTTCCACAGAGGTGGTCAACTTATTTTTTTATGAGAACAAGAGGTCAACTTATTCTCCAAAGCACCACAAGGCAGGGCAAGAAACAATGGATGGAAAATAATCAAGGAGAGAAGCAACTTAGAACCGAGGAGAAATTTCCCAATGGTGAGAGCAATAAACCAGTGGAACAGAAGTTGCCTCCAGAGGTTTTGGGTGCTCCATCACTGGAGGCTTTGAAGAAGAGGTTGGACAGCCACTTGTCTGGAATGGTATATGTCATCTGCTTTAGCAGAGGGTTGAATCAATCAGAGTAGAGCTTGGAAGGGACATTAGAGGTCTTCTAGTCTGCCCCCCTGCTCATGCAGGAGACCCTACGCCACTTCAGACAAATGGATGTCCAGTCTCTTCTTCTAAGCCTCCAGTGATGAAGCACCTTCAAGTTCTGAAGTCAAGTTGGTTTATTGTCCTCACTGTTAGGACATTTCTCCTTAATTCCAGATTGCTTCTCTCCTCGAGTTTCCATCCGTTGTTTCTCGCCTTGCTTTCTGGTGCTTTGCAAAATAAGTTGACACCCCATCCCCCTCTGATTGGACTTAGAAGACATCTGTGGTCCCTTCCAGCTTCTATTCTGTGTAGAAAGGTGGCTGGTAAGCACAGCTGGATTGATTCGTCTTCCAGTCAAACATCCCACCAACCTCCTAACTCCTCAACTGTAGTTATATTTCAGGGCTTCCGAAAGAAGAACAGAAGAGATAAAACAGGCTATTGGCTTAAATGACTTTGTCACTCTGACAGCTCAGGAGAAGAACAGCAGATGCCCGAACATATGTCTGTGGAGGCATCACAACCGATAATTCCAGATTCTACAAAGGCAGCTGCAAGAGCTGAGCAGTTTTTAGAAGACAGTGAAGTGACATTTCGGTGTTTCACCGGCTCCGTGATGTTGTAGCTTCCCTCCCTCCCTCCCTGCCTCCTTCCTTCCCTCTCCTTCAATCTGTACCTTAAAAAGGTAGAGCTCTCCTTCCAGATGCTACCAGCTCCCTTGGTACTTGGCTAATAATAACATTCCCATCTTCTGCCAAGGGGTGGGAAAGGCAACAGACTTGGAGGATGCAAAATTGAGCAGGATGGAAATTTCTCTGTCTCTATTCTTGGTCTCAAATGCTCAGTGAAATTTTTTAAAAAATGTGTTGAGGCTTTTCTCTGGGGCTTCTTTTTTAAAGGATTAGCTGGGCCCTCCACGGTGTCCCACCATATCAATTATTGGTTTATTTGTTTTTATTTATCAATAGAAGAGAGGATCTGGAGCTCAGGGTTGAACTGTGGGAATCCTTGGTGCTCTCTGAGCCTGGTAGGTTTCTTGCAAACATTTCATGACCAAGCTAAGTAACATCATCAGGGTTGGAAGGATTTGCAGAGTGCTGGAGGAGAAGGAGGAGGAGAACGAAGGAGAAGAAGGAGAGGAAGAAGAAGAGGAGGAAGAGGGGGAGAGGAGGTGGAAGGAGGAGGAGGAGACGAAGAAGAGGAGGAGGATGGAGGAGGAGGAGGAGGAGGAGAAGAAGAGGAGGAGGATGGAGGAGGAGAAGGAGAAGAAGGGGAGGAAGAAGAAGAGGAGGAGGAGAAAGAAGAAGAGGAGAAGGAGAAAGAAGAAGAAGGGGAAGAATAAGGAGGAGGAGGAGTAAGAAGAAGAGGAGGAGGATAGAGGTGGAGAAGGATTTGGGGTTCCTTGGTGCTCTCTGAGCTTGGTTGTTTTCTTGCAGATGTTTCACAACTCAACTAGGTAACATCATCAGGGCTGGAAGGGAATAGGATGTGCAGAGAGCAGGAGGAGGAGGGGGGAGGAGAGGAGGGAGGAGGAGGAGGAGGAGAGGGAGGAGGAGTGGGAGGAGGAGGAGGAACTAGGGGGAGGGGGGAGGAGGAGGAACTAGGGTCCTTGGTGCTCTCTGAGCTTGGTTGTTTCCTTGCAGATGTTTCATGACCCAACTAGGTCACATCCTCAGGGCTGGAATGGAGTAGGATTTGCAGAGAGGAGGAGGGAGGATAGAGGTGGAGAAGGATTTGGGGGTCCTTGGTGCTCTCTGAGCTTGGTTGTTTCCTTGAAGCTGTTTTATTACCCAACTAGAGAACATCATCAGTGCTAGAAGGGAGTGGGCTTTACTTTCCATTTATATACTAGTGTCTTGCCCTGTTGGATGTGTTCTTTGTAGTTGATTAGCCTGTCTTTTATTTGCTTATTAGAATTGCCCATCTCACCTGGCGGAGCCTCTTCGCCCTTGATTTCTCTGTGTTTACTATTAGCTGGTTATATACTTCCATCACGGAACTACCAACTCGGACAAACAAGCTTGCGGTAAGCAACAGCTTAATCAAGGAGCCACCATGGAATCAAAGCAAACAATCAAGGCTCACTGCAGGGTTTATTAGATGGCACGGGCTTTGTGGGACTCTCTTCAAAGGAAAATGAGAAATGGCTCCCATCCAACGAAGGAATGAACTCCTATTTATACTTGAAATCCTTGAATGTATGACCAGAATAGAATCCAAAATTGCTTTTGCTAAGTGAGATGCCTGTGAAGTGAGTTTTGTCCCTTCCGACCATAAGGAAGGCTGAGCGCCAAAGAATGGAGGCCTTTGAACTCTGTTGCTGGAGAAGACTCCTGCGAGCCCCTTGGACTGCAAGGCGATCCAACCGGTCAGTCCTAGAGGAGATCCACCCTGACTGCTCTTAAGAAGGCCAGATCCTGAAGAGGAAACTCAAAGACTTTGGCCACCTGATGAGAAGGAAGAAGGACTCTCTGGAGAAGAGCCTCATGCTGGGAATGATGGAGGGCAAAAGAAGAAGGACTGCAAGGCCATCCAACCGGTCAGTCCTAGAGGAGATCCACCCTGACTGCTCTTTAGAAGGCCAGATCCTGAAGAGGAAACTCAAAGACTTTGGCCACCTGATGAGAAGGAAGAAGGACTCTCTGGAGAAGAGCCTCATGCTGGGAACGATGGAGGGCAAAAGAAGAAGGACTGCAAGGCCATCCAACCGGTCAGTCCTAGAGGAGATCCACCCTGACTGCTCTTTAGAAGGCCAGATCCTGAAGAGGAAACTCAAAGACTTTGGCCACCTGATGAGAAGGAAGAAGGACTCTCTGGAGAAGAGCCTCATGCTGGGAATGATGGAGGGCAAAAGAAGAAGGACTGCAAGGCCATCCAACCGGTCAGTCCTAGAGGAGATCCACCCTGACTGCTCTTTAGAAGGCCAGATCCTGAAGAGGAAACTCAAAGACTTTGGCCACCTGATGAGAAGGAAGAAGGACTCCCTGGAGAAGAGCCTCATGCTGGGAACGATGGAGGGCAACAGAAGAAGAAGGGGACGGCAGAGAAGGAGGTGGCTGGATGGAGTCACCGAAGCAGTCAGCCTGAGCTTAAATGAGGATGGTGGAGGACAGGAAGGCCTGGAGAAACGTTGTCCATGGGGTCGCAGGTGGACGGACATGACTTTGCAACTAGTAACAACAAATAACCTTCCTTGTTCTTAAGTGAATCACAACAGTTGTTAAGTTAGTCACACCATTGTTAAAGGGAATCTGGCTTCCCCATTAACTTTGCTGGTTGGAAAGTCACAGAAGGAGATCGCGTAACCCCTGGGACACTGCAACCGTCATAAATGTGACTCAATTGTCTGAATTTGGATCACATGACCATGGGAATACTACAACGGTTGTTAAGTCATTTCTTCTGTGGGTATGTCTCTGTGTTTGTGTGTGTTTGTGTGTCTGTGTGTGGGTGTCAGGGTACCAAATAGCATCCAAAATTAAATCAGAGTCCAAGGCAAAGTATTGCTCAAAGTTCCAATTTATGAAGAGAGACATGTTGGCACATCTGGGAAAACCCAAATCTGAAAGCTTCCTGGTTTCCCCCACCCAGTTGAAAGTTCAAGATCTTGCCAACACAAGCCCATCCCATGGTCCAATCTCCCACTGCCATGCTGGCCGCTTCCACCCATCCGGTTCCGGTCAGGTGCAGAGAAAAAGGATGACCTTGGCTTTCTAGAAAGAATGTTGTTATGGCTGCATATCATCTAACCCCTCCCATTTCCCCACCATAGAAAAGGCATAGTAGAATAATAGAAAGTGTGGGCAGGCCAAAGATCCAAAAGCAAAGATGGCTGCCTTGAGTAGGCCATACAATTTTTTAAAAACAATATTTCTGGTTTGTTCTTGCCGTCTTCTGTGGGCTGAGAGACAGTGGCTGGCCCCGAGGTCACCCAGCTGGCTAATTCAGGATTAGAACTCCGAGCTGGGGCTTTAATCTCGAAATTGGCTCTTCAAAAGTCTACAGATTCATTGAAAGAACGAACTCCTCCAAGTTAAAAAATAAATAAAATACAATAATCTGAAATCTGATGCAAACACTAACCAGCACAACATAAAATTTAACTGAGATATCCATCAATTTAAAGGCACTTTAGTTTATGACACTGAATATTAATCCCACGTGTTGTAGACTGGAAGTCCTTTTGACAGGACTTCGTACCTCATTTGCTGGAAGAGTTATTAGATTTTAGTCCACGGTCCAAAAGAGTAAATTGTCTCTTAAAGAAGCCCTGTGAAGCGGTGGTGCGTGAGATTAAAACAATTTGGAAATAATTTTGGTATTTTCTTCCATCCCTTCAGCGTTTTTCCTCCCGAGTTGCCTTCGGTTAACTTAGTTGTGACTTTGAAACGTTGCGGGAGGGGAGCCCCACAGGTCCATGAGAGCCTGATGGGAGCCCCATGGACCAACACTCGCCTGCAGTGGTGGCCTCGTGTGTTGCATTTGTTGCAAAATAAGTGAAATAACTCCATGTTAGAAGGAGGCTTAATTATTTGCTCAGCAAAAAAGCTACTTCAATGGAGCATAATTTAAACCTGGACTTTTTCTGCTGTGGCCGCATTTATTTAAGTTCTTTCTTCCAAGTTCTAAAACATTTCCCTTTTCTTCACCTTTCTCCTGCACTCTGTGATCGAGGAGCAGGAGGTGAATTTGGCTCATTATCTGGAGAGGTTTTATTTTGGGGAAAACAGGGTATTTTTTATTTTATTTTATTTATTATTTTATTTATTATTTTATTTATTTTATTTATTTTATTTATTTTATTTATTTTATTTATTTTATTTATTTTATTTATTTTATTTATTTTATTTATTTTATTTATTTATTTATTTTATTTAATTATTTTATTTATTTTATTTATTTTATTTATATTAATTATTTATTTATTTTATTTATATTAATTATTTTATTTATTTTATTTATATTATTATTTATATTTTTATATTATTTTATATTATTTTATATTATTTATTACTTAATATTTATTATTTTATTTTACTCACATTTCCCCTAAAATAAGACAGGGTCTTATTTTATTTTATTTTAATATTTTAATATTTTTTTATTATTGTAGTATTATTATTTTATATTATTATTATTATTATTATTATTATTATTATTATCTTAATTATTTTAGTATTTTAGTATTATTTTAGTTTATTTTAGTTTATTTTAGTTTATTTTAGTATTATTTTAGTATTTTAGTATTTTAGTGTTATTTTAGTGTTATTTTAGTATTATTTTAGTATTATTTTAGTAATATTTTAGTAATATTTTAGTAATATTTTAGTAATATTTTAGTAATATTTTAGTAATATTTTAGCATTATTTTAGTATTTTAGCATTATTTTAGTATTATTTTAGTATTTTATTTTATTTTATTTTATACGATGCCATCAAGAGAGTAAAAGAATTGAAATGGAAATGGTCGCATAGGAAGAAGAACTGATGGTGGGTGGAACAAGGCAGTCATAGAATGGAACCCACTGGATCAAAACAATCCACAAAAGAGATCTAAAACAAGATGGATCGACAACATTAGCAAGAATTGTGGGTCTAATTGTTAAAAGAAAGCTCAAGACCAAAGCAATGGAAATTTGGGGGTCAATCGTGGCCATAAGTCGAGGGCTACCTACAGTGGTGGGATTCGACTAATTTAACAACCGGTTCTCTGCCCTAATGACCAGCTGGGTAAGTGGGGCTCAGTGGTCATGTGACTGGGTGGGTGTGGCCAACTCAATGTCACTCATGTCGATGGGCGCTTGGCCTTAGCTGTTACAATGGAATAAGGGTTAACCGGAGAGGCAGTTTCTGTAAGGAGGGCAATAAAGATGATGCTAGAAACACCACCAGAATGTTTCCTTCCTGCCTTGAGCCAAGGTGGCGCAGTGGTTAAATGCAGCACTGCAGGCTACTGCTAGATCAGCAGGTCAGCGGTTCAAATCTCACCGGCTCAGGGTTGACTCAGCCTTCCCTCCTTCCGAGGTGGGTAAAATGAGGACCCAGACTGTGGGGGCAATATGCTGACTCTCTGTAAACCGCTTAGAGAGGCCTGAAAGGCCTATGAAGCGGTATATAAGTCTACTGCTATTGCTATTGCTACTGCTATTGCCTTCCTTACAGGATTAGCCCTGTAAACTGGAAAAAAACAAAAGGAAATTTCTTCCAACAACCGGTTCTCCGAACTGCTTATAACGTTAACAACCGGTTCTCCCGAATAGGTGCGAACTAACTGTATTTCCAGTTGATTCTCCTCCCCTCTGGGTTTTTTTGCGGGGGGGGGGGAGGAGGATGGATATAAAATTTGGGAAGCAGCCCCATTTGCTGCCTTCCTCAAAGTCTCTTTTTAAAAAAATCCATAGAAGCAACATAGCTCTTTATCTAAATCAATTACCACTGAGTAGTAATTAGAGCTGTATATTTAACTGGGCTTAAATCATCTTTGATTGAAGTCCCTGTAATGGCTTGTTATTGTAAAGGGTATTTCATTGCTGGCAAAAAAAATAAAAATTGGGAGGGCGCCTTTAATCTTCCTTCTTGCGACTATTCTGAGAAAAAATGCTTTGTTTTCTTAACCAACTTTCTTATCCAAACCTCTTTGGTGGGGCGTAATACGTTGGCCACGATCATTTCTTTTCCTTTCACACGAGGCCTGGTGAGTATTTACTACAATTATCTTTTAGGTCCCAAAACGTTTCGGACCTCGGGGACCACTAAATTCATAATTTTAAATCCCGTAGACCACTAATATGATCTGCCTAATGACCGTCTGAGTGGGCGTGGCTAGGTGATCATGTGACTGGGTGGGCGTGGCCAGCTCAATATCACTCATATCGAGGGGCACCTCGCCAGCCTCTACTCGCCCCTCCCCTCCCAGGCACTCCTTCCTTGCCCACTGAGGCTCCTTAAGGCCCCAAGAGGAAGCCGTTGCTGGAGCTAAGCAGCCACCAGGAGAAAGAGTTGGCAAAACAGCTCAGTTCAAATTGGATCTGACCGAGAAGGAAGCTCAGCAGAAGCACCTCACTGAGGACTAGGAGCATGGGCTTTCCAAGCAGAGGGAAGACCTGCGGGAGTACAAAGCCAGGTACCGGTGCCTGGAGGCTCAGCGGGCTGAGATAGTCAGCCAGTTCCAGGCCATGATGCAGTCCCACTGGAACAAGGCCCTCCGGCTCTTCACCACCAGCGGCCCTTCCCTCCAGCCTTCGCCCAAAGCCCCCCACCAGGAGGCTGAAGTAGACCCCAAGTCGGAATTTCTGCCCTCCCACTCTGACCCGCACAAAAAGACCCCGAAGGGGGAGATTCTCTGCAGCAACACAACCATTCATTGCACGTATCCATCCCAGGGGTCGTAGTTTGAGGACCCCTGATTTAGTGCAATATAAAAAATGCAAATAGGTTTTCTCGCGGACCACCAACATTTTCTCGTGGACCACTGTGACTGCTGTTTTAGGGAGATCACTTTGGTTTCCCTCCAGAAGTCCTTTCTCTTTCCATCCTGCCAAAGATGAGAGGGGCTTCTTCAGAAGGATTGACAAGGGATCAAAATCTGACCCTCACGTAGAGGAATCAACGGAAGCATCTGGAGAGGATGGGCAAAAAAGTCACAACTGCATCCCTCTTTGAAAATGTATATTGCATGTTGAGAGCCAGTTTGGTGTAATAGTTAAGGTGCTGGCTAGGAAACTTGGAGATGGTGAGTTCTAGTTCTACCTTAGCCATGAAAGCTGGCTGGGTCACTTTGGCCCAATCACCAGGAGACAGCGAGTTGTAGTCCCACCCTAGGAACGAAAGCTGGCTGGGTGACTTTGGGTCAATCACCAGGAGACAGTGAGTTCTAGTGCTACCTTAGGAACAAAAGCTGGTTCTAGTCCCGCCCTAGGAATGAAAGCTGGCTAGGTGACTTTGGGCCAATCACCAGGAGACAGTGAGTTGTAGTCCCGTCCTAGGAACGAAAGCTGGCTAGGTGACTTTGGCCAATCACCAGGAGACAGTGAGTTCTAGCGCTACCTTAGGAACAAAAGCTGGTTCTAGTCCCGCCCTCGGAATGAAAGCTGGCTAGGTGACTTTGGGCCAATCACCAGGAGACAGTGAGTTGTAGTCCCATCCTAGGAACGAAAGCTGGCTAGGTGACTTTTGGTCAATCACCAGGAGACAGTGAGTTCTAGTGCTACCTTAGGAACAAAAGCTGGTTCTAGTCCCACCCTAGGAACGAAAGCTGGCTAGGTGACTTTGGGCCAATCACCAGTAGATAATGAATTCTAGTTCTACCTTGGGAACGAAAGCTGGCTGGATGACTTTGGGTTCAATCACTAGGAGACTGTGAGTTCTAGTCCCACCTTAGACAGAGAGCCAGCCGGGTCAACGAGTCAGTCCCTGTCTCTCAACCCATCTCACCTCACAGGGTTGTCGTGGGGAAACTAGAAGAAGGGAAGCATATTGGGTATGTTCCCATCTTGTGTTACTTAAGAATAAATATAAAAATCAAACAAATAAATACGTATCAAAAGAGATACGGTTTTGATTACATGTTTGGGGCCGCCATTTTGATTTTGTGGAGACCTCTGGGATAGCATTCCCCAACGGAAGCTCCTTGAAAAAACATCTGTTCTTGATCTTGCCGTGCATCCATTTCAACACATCAATTGTTCCAGTTATCATTTTAGGCCCTGTTTAGATGTGATAAAATCCAAAAATGTTTTCTCGGAGGGCTCAAGATAATTTCCCCCATTTATCCTATTTAAACCGTGATTTTCCTCCTTCTCCGTTGGTGGAAATTACTGCTGCTGTCAATTCTTTCCACGCCGGATTAATTGATGTTCCTCTTATACCCCCTCTGACACTTTAATTGCGCAGTTTGGTCGAGCGGTGTTGATTTTGTTATCTTTTCGGTCAACGTTTCTTGATCGAAGAAAGGCCCGGGCTATGATTGCAATTAGACTCCTTTTGAACATGGACCTGGTGGTTTTTTTTTATTTTAAAAAAAGGCTTAAAATTGTTTTTAAAAGAACGAACTGTAAGGGAAAGGTAGCCTGCTTTGCCTCTCAAAGCTAATTGCGAAGCTTGCAATTGCCAACTTTCATCTCGGAGGCTGATTGTTCCTTTTCAAAAGATTAAAGAGATTTCAACCCCCGGGGCCTTCCAGATGCGCTTGGCGACAATGGATCTTCTCCGAATCTTCCCAAATTGCCTTTTCGGAGGGGAAATAAAAAAAAAGAAGAACGCTTTCGTGTTTATGAATTCCGAGCGATGTTCCATCCCCTCTGTTTTCTTCTCCGGTAATCACTTTAAGGCCCTGGCTTTTGCAAGTGCACTTAGTGGCAATAAAAATAATAAGCCCGTGGTTGCACATGCAAATCGAATTGGCACGGAAATTTCAAGCAAATATTTACACAACAGCTGGGCATTGCGGCTTTCCCCCCGCTGGAGCTGCGGGAGTGTGACTTATAATAAGAGCAACCTGTTTTGTGTGGATTGAAATGGTGGCGGTTTTTAATGGCCTCCCGGATCTTAAGAAGATAGGCCAATTACGGTCCACTTAAAGGAAGGCTTTGTTCTGGGGCTCGGAGGATCTTTTGTTGGGATTGTGGTTTATTCTTTAAGTGCTGGGAGGCCATGACGCCATCTGTGGAGCCGTTTCCTCTCTCTTAACAATGAGACAACCAGCAAAGGCCTTGCGAAAATCCCACTCAATTCCCCCTGAGGTAAATTTCAGTGACGATGCTCGCTAGCACTTCCCTTTTACAGGGAACCGAATATTTATGGTTGTAATTGATTACTCATTGGAGTAAACTGGACTTTCAGTGGTACCCAAGTAAATGCACTTCCGTGCCGATTTTCTTTCCCGAAACCTAAAAGTATACAATTACAGATGAGGAATTCCTTGAGTCTCTGGCCTTTTTTTATGTATATAGCAATAGCAGTTAAACTTATATACCGCTTCATAGGGAAGAAGAAGAAGAAGAAGAAGAAGAAGAAGAAGAAGAAGAAGAAGAAGAAGAAGAAGAAGAAGAAGAAGAAGAAGAAGAAGAAGAAGAATAGCAATAGCAATAGCAATAGCAGTTAGACTTATATACTGCTTCATAGGGCTTTCAGCCCTCTCTAAGTGGTTTACAGAGTCAGCATATATCGCCCCCGCAGTCTGGGTCCTCATTTCACCCACCTCGGAAGGATGGAAGGTTGAGTCAACCTTGAGCCGGTGAGATTTGAACCGCCGAACTGCAGATAACAGTCAGCTGAAGTGGCCTGCAGTACTGCACTCTAACCACTGCGCCACCTCGGCTCGTATATGTGACAGGACAAGCCACTAGTGTGTAAACTGAAAGCAAAACCCACTCTCTTCCAGCACTGATGATGTTACTTAGTTCAGTAATGAAATGTCTTCAAGAAAACGAACCAAGCTCAGATAACATCAAGAATTCAACAGACTTCCTCCTCTCCCGTTTTGCTTTTAACACTGATGATGTTGTCTAGTTGGGCCATGAGATGGCTGCAAGAAAACAACCAAGCTCAGGGAGCCGCTGTTGTGGTCCACCAGTGGCCAGCAGAGCTGGCAGCAGATTCGGACGGTGAGGTGGTTGGGGAGGAAGATGGGCCAGTCCTGGAGTCTTAGGAAGGCTGTGATGAGGGCTCCGTGTCGGAGCCAGACAGGTGATCAAGTCCATCTGGTAGTTATTTTATGCCTCCGGAGCCTCTGGAGGTTAACATCAGCAACGCAGAAGAGCAGATGGAGCCTGTTCCCAGTGTGCACATGTGCAGAGCTGCCATAAGGCAAGAACAATTAAGATGGGCCAGTCCTGGAGTCTTGGGAAGGCTGTGATGAGGGCTCCGTGTCGGAGGCAGAGAGGTGATCAAGTCCATCTGGTAGTTATTTGATGCCTCCGGAGCCTCCGGAGGTTAACATCAGCGAGGCAGAAGAACAGAGGGAGCCTGTTCCCAGGGTGCGCATGTGCAGAGCTGCCAGAAGGCAAGAACAATTAAGAAAACAGGGTCGACTCGGGAGTAAGGCTTGGAGATGATTGGCTCCTCCCATAAGACATAAAAGAGGATCAAACGGAACGTGAGCTTTTGCAGGAAGCAATTTTGTTCGTTCTGATCGGTTCAAGCTTTGAGAAGTCCTGTTTGACTCTGTGCTAAGTTTGGCCTTGCAAAACTAGTTGGCAATTAGGTCTCTGGCAGCGTTTCAAGGGAGATAAAGGTGGTTGTTTATCAACATTCCCCTGAAGGACTGTGGCAACTCGAGCAGACATCTGTCGGAATCTTCATGGACTGTCTGTGAAGCCTTGCGGACTGTTATTGACCATAATTTACAGCCATATAAATAAAAGAGGGGTTTTGGGACTAAGATTGTGATTTATGCTTTCTCAGGAAGCGTAGGTCAGAACAGCACCAATAACCCTTCAATCCTCCTCCTCCACCTCCTCTTCCTCCTCCTCTTCTTTCTTCTCCTCCTCTCCACAATTCCCATTCCCTTCCAGCACTGATGTTGTTGCCTAGCTGGGCCATGAAACATCTGCAAGAAAACCACCAAGCTCAGAGAACACCACACACCTCACAAATCCTGGATTTTAAGCTCTTCAGTCTTCAGCTCTCTTTGTTATATATTCTTCATTTATCTTTTGGAGACATCACAAAAATTAAACTGTTTTTCATTCTGCGTGCCTCCTGAAGCCTCTGCCCAGGTCCATCTGCAATTGTTCCAGTCTTTGTTATGTGTCATTTACATAACAATGAGGAGCAGCAGCACATATATTTTTTGTTTTGACCTCTCACGTTGCCAATTTGGTCTGGCACAAAAGCCCTGAAAAATCTCATCTGAGAAATGGCCGAAACGTGGAAGAGATTCACAGTTCCTGCAAACTAAAACTTAGCTGTGCAAAAAAACATTTACCCCTTCCCCACAAAAAAAACCTACAGAAGAACTTAAAAAAACAAACAAGGGAGATTAAAATATACTGTATGCATTGCTTTGGACCCAGGTTCCCATCAGAGATGCAGCTGAAAATGTAATTGTTCTATTCTGCCACAGGAAAATCAATTTTTTTATTGGTTTTCTTTTTCCGGTTTTCCTTTTTGCATATTCTATTTTTTCCCCTTCATTCCAGCTTTTCTTATTTTTTTCTTATTGCCATCTTTAATAAAAAAAAAATTAAAAAGGAAATCTATATTACCAGCACTATCATTCCTGACCTTGGGGTGTCTTCTTCAATACTATCAGCAGAGTGATAACCTTGCCCAGTGCAAAGGTTCCCCAGTTATCAATGCAGTTTCACTTAGCTTCCAATTAAAAAAGTTTCCTTAGCTTCAGACCCTCTTTCAGATAGTCAATCCCCCCACCCTACTGAATTGGGTTCTCCTGTACTTAGCCCCAACTGCAGAATTACGACATCAACTATCAAAGAATCACAGAGCCATTGAACTATGAAATCATGTAATTATAGAACCATGGAACTATGGATTCATGGAACCACAGAATCATGGAATCATAAAACCATTGAACCTTGGAGTCATGGAACAAAAAACCATAGAATCATGGAAATATGGAATCATAGAACCATGGAATCATTGAGTCATAGAACCATAGAAACATGGAATCGTAGAATCATTGAACCATGGAATCATGGAATCATAGAACAAAACCATAGAATCATGGAATCATAGAACCATAGAACTATGGAATCATGGAATCAAAGAACCAAGGAATCATGGAATCAAGAACCAAGGAATCATGGAATCAAAGAACCAAGGAATCATGGAATCATGGAACCATTGGACCATGGAATTATAGAACCATAGATTCATGAAATCATAGAGCCATAGAATCATGGAATCATGGAGTCATAGAACCATAGAACCATGGAATCATGGAAACAAAGAACCAAGGAATCATGGAATCAAAGAACCAAGGAATCATGGAATCAAAGAACCAAAGAATCATGGAATCAAAAAAACAAGGAATCATGGAATCAAAGAACCAAGGAATCATGGAACCAAAGAACCAAAGAATCATGGAATCAAAGAAACAAGGAATCATGGAATCAAAGAACCAAGGAATCATGGAATCAAAGAACCATAGAATCATAGAATCATGGAGTCATAGGAGATAGAATCATAGGACTGGAAGGGACCTTGAAGGTCTTCTAGTCCAAACCCCTTCCAGTCCTTCCACCATTCCAGTCAAACGGTTGTTCAATCTTTTTTCTTTGAATTCTCTTTTCTTTAATTCACTCGGGCAAAAGGAATGTTGCATTCTGCATTTTCCACGGGTCAGAGGGGATCTGAAAGAAACACTGCAAGACCCTGATACCTCAAGGACGGACTCTCAAAATCCCGCCCTTTGCTGCTTGGGAACAAGGAATCTTGCTCTGCCCCCCTCCAGCTCTCCTTTCGAATTTGTATGGCGTGTGCATTCCTTCAAGCATCACATTAAAACACATTCCATTTTCTAGCCCAATGCGGCTGTAACATTCTTTGGCAAGGCAGAATCGATTAACGTCCTACAAGGTCTGTTTGCCTCTCAGCCTCTCCAGGGTTACTTATGAACCGGTGGGAGTGAAATCAGAAGGGGAACAAATGAAGATGGATGAAATTTGTACCTGGGCAAATAAGGAGGGCCAACAATCCCACGTTCATAATAATAATAATAATAATAAAATAGGACAAGGAAAGGTCAGCATTAGCTGGGAGAGAGTTTGTTGAATGTTGAATGTTTATTTTATTTATATGCTGCCCTTTTTCCCCCGAAGGGGACTCAGGGCGGCTCACAACTCAACCAAGGGAGGGGGATGCAGACAAAAATTAAAACGACACGCAACAATACATAATTTAAAACACACAACAGTCATACCATTCGAGAAGGGGGTAGAAGCTTTTTAGCCCCAGGCCTGTCGGAATAGCCAGGTTTTAAGGGCTTTGCGGAAGGTCTGGAGGGTGGTGAGGGTTCGAATCTCCACGGGGAGTTCGTTCCAGAGGGTCGGAGCAGCCACAGAGAAGGCTCTCCTCCGGGTAGTCGCCAGTCGACACTGGCCGGCGGATGGAATTCGGAGGAGGCCTAATCTGTGGGATCTAATCGGTCTATTGGAGGTAATTGGCAGCAGGCGGTCTCTCAAGTACCCAGGTCCAATACCATGAAGGGCTTTATAAGTGACGACTAGCGCCTTGAAGCGTATCCGGAGACCAATAGGCAGCCAGTGCAGCTCGCGGAGGATAGGTGTTACGTGGGTGAACCAAGGTGCACCCACGATCGCTCGCGCGGCTGCATTCTGGACAAGCTGGAGTCACCGAATGCTCTTCAAGGGCTGCCCCATATAGAGCACGTTGCAGTAGTCCAGTGTTTAGTGGTTGGGAAAAGCAAAAAAAAAAAAAAGTCATAGTGTCAGAAGCTGTCTCATTTTTCAAGGGGGCCTTTAACCACCTCATAGACAAACAGATTTCAATATCTTAGGAGGATATATGTGTACTTATCATGTATTTGATTTCATTCCTGCTTTATAATCAACTAGCTGATAACCCGGTGTTGCCCAGGTATTTATTTATAAGGGAAAAATGTCTGGACCAAATGTAATTTCTAATGTTGGATTTTCCCCCTTACCAGAGGGAGCCCCCTTGAGGAGTACTGTGAAGCCATTATCACGGCAACTCCACTGTGCTGTACAGTAGAAGTCATTTTACAGCAGTACAATAGAAGCCATTTTGAGGCACAACAGACTGTATCTTAACAGAACACACACCCGGAAGGATGTTAGGAGTGTCTTACCCCCACAATATTTTTCTCTAGAGAGTAATTCATCTGTGTACCAAGTTTGGTTGAAATTGCTCAAGGGGTTCCAGAGTTATGCTGGTACACACACGTGCAAACACACACAAATTTAATCTTCCTTCTATTTTCCCCAACAACAACTCTGTTAGTCTGAGAGACATGGAAACCCCAAAGTCTCTCAGTGGCTTTTATGCCTAAGGAAGGACTACAACTCTCCTGGCGATTGGCCCAGAGCCAACAGATGGCTTTCATGCCTAAAGCAGGACTGGAACTCACTATTGCCTAGTGATTGGTCCTAGGCCACCCCTTAGCTTTCGTGTCTAAGGTGGAGTAGAACTCATAGTCTGCTGACGATTGGTCCAAAGTCACCCAGCAGACATTCATGCATAAGACAGGACTAGAACTCACTATCGCCTAGTGAATGGTCCTAGGTCACCCATTTAGCTTTCATGCTCAAGGTGGACTAGAGTTTAGAGTTTACTGATAATTGGCCCAAAGCAGTGGATTGTTGGAACTTACTCTGTGGGTGTGGCCTCCTTTGTGGGAGTGGCTTGCCACCCATGTGACCGGATGGGAGTGGCTTGCTGCCCATGTGACCGGATGGGAGTGGCTTGCCGCTCATGTGACCGGTTATGAAATTATGAATTAGTACTTAGGTCGGTCCAAGTAGCTATTCAGAAGTTAGTGGTTAGAAGCAATCGTAAAGCAAGATATGGAATTAAAACCAGAAATATTTTGTTGGCTATTTGAAAGGGAGTATAATATATATTTAATTTTACACATGTTAGCAGTTGCTGGAATTATGTTTGCACAACAGTGGAAAAACAGAGATATGTAAATGAATAAATATTACAATGTGCAGGAATAAACAAATTGACAATTAAAATCAAGAAGGCTTTGAATACTTTTTCACGTGGGATTGGTTTTAGCAATTGCCAACTAATGGAAACAGAAATTAGAAATCCAAAAGTATGAAATAAAACACCAATTATGTAAGGAAAGGTCCCTAAAATGTATAAGGAAATATTACTAGATCATTATTAATGCGTAGATAACTGCGGGACATTACACACCCACCAGTGGTGGGTTTCAAAATTTTTTGGAGCCTCTTCTGTAGGTGTGGCCTGCTTTCCAGGTCCACTGGTGGAACCTCTTCTAACCGGTTCGGTAGATTTGACGAACAGGTTCTACCGAACTGGTGCGAACTGGTAGGAACCCACCTCTGGCCCAAAGACACCCAACTGTCTACCATTCCTAAAGCAGGACTAGAATGCTCAATCGCCTAGTGATCATCTTAAAGTTACCCAGCTGGCTTTCATGCCTGAAATGAGTCTAGAACTCACCGTCTCCTGTTTCCGAACCTGGTGCCTTCACCACTAGACCAAACTTGCTCTCCAAATGCAATGAAATGATGATCTGTTTCCTCTAAAGCTCAGCAATCTTTTTCCCCCCCCCCAATCCAGGGGGTTTGGGCCAAAGGATACCGATCTTGCATATTGATAGGGCGGTTGTAACAAGCCCATATTAAATTAAGCGTTCCCTAGAAGTCATTGCATTCTTGCTGGGCAATTACACCTGCCTTGTATAATCTAATGAGCTGTTACTTTGCCCTAATGTAACATTTCAAGGAGCCCGTTTCATCTCTTTCTCCCATGCCCAT
>NC_045548.1:76901977-76977496 GCF_009769535.1 Thamnophis elegans | reverse complement strand
AAGGAGAAAAGGAACAGGGAGAGGAGGAGAAAGTGGAGGAGGAATATTTTATACCAGGATGGTATAAAATCTCCTGCCTTGAGCTGGGGGTGAGACTAGAAGACCTCCAAGGTCCCATCCAGCCCTATGATTCGCTGCTCTGTGTAACACCCTTTTTAAGGATACAGAACGAAGGGTCACAGTGGCTCAGTGGCTAAGACGCTGAAAGGTCGGCAGTTCGGCGGTTCGAATCCCTAGCGCCGTGTAACAGAGTGAGCTCCCGTTACTTGTCCCACCTTCTGCCAACCTAGCAGTTCAAAAGCACGTCAAAAATGGAAGTCGCAAAATAGGAACCACCTTTGGTGGGAAGGGAACCGCGTTCCGTGCGCCTTCAGCATTGAGTCATGCCGGCCACATGACCACGGAGACGTCTTCGGACAGCGCTGGCTCTTCGGCTTTGAAACGGAGATGAGCACCGCCCCCTAGAGTTGGGAACGACTAGCACAAATGTACAAGGGGAACCTTTACCTTCATCTTTACCTTTACAGAATAAAACTGAGATTTTTTTTTTTCCCAGTGAGCTCTTTCTGGGAGGAGAGAAGCAAAGAAACATGAGACTTGCTGAGATTCCACATTTGCACTGATCTTCTCAAGTATCAAGAAAAACGACCCGAGACTAGATAACCTCCCATTGAACTTCTCAGCACGTACTCCGTGGGAATATCAGCTTTTAATTGCTGTGCCGGCGGAACTGAATCTTTTCTGCATTAGTTATTTAGCAAGGGCTTGGTCCTGTAACCTGCTCGGGGTTGCAATCAATTCCATCAAAGACTTCCTGTCTTGCTGGCTGTCGATGGGAAATCAAACACCCTGGATAGCTTCATGCAAGCTTCCTCTTCGATCTATGACTTTCGGGCCTATAGGACACGCAACCTTTTCTCTATGGCGTTGCGCCAACATCTGGTTGGCTCATGCGGGGTGGTGGGTTTCAAAATGTTTTCGAACCTGTGGGTGTGGCCTCCTTTGTGGGAGTGGCTTGCCGGCCATGTGACCTGGTGGGAGTGGCTTGCAGGCCGTGTGTTCTCTCTCTCTCTCTCTCTCTCTCTCTCTCTCTCTCTCTCTCTCCTTCCTTTTGTCTCTCTGTCCCTTTTTCCTTTTTTCTTTCATCTCTCTCTCACTTTTTCTTTCTTTCTTTCTTTCTTTCTTCCTTCCTTTCTTTCTCTTCCTCTTTCTCTCTCTGTGTGAGTGTGTGTGTGTCAGTGGTGGGTTTCAAAAAAATTTGGAACCTCTTCTGTAGGTGTGGCCTGCTTTCCGGGTCCACTGGTGGAACCTCTTCTAACCGGTTCGGTAGATTTGATGAAGCGGAATGTAAAGTGAGCAAGAGAGAAAGAGAGATTTAATGCAAATTTTACTTCCTTGCATATTTCTTCTGTGAACATTTGGCGCAAAGAGCATTACAATTTGCAATGCTTGGTCTACACCAACTGACTTTCAGTCGAGAAATTGGTTCAGGAGGGCCATCCTGGATAAGTACATATTGTAAAGTGCAGGAAAGTGACTTTCTCCCCTTCTGAGCCCTCTTCTCCAGAACCGTACAAATTCCACGCCATTAAGAGACTGAAGGAGGCGGGAGACACTCTGACAATCCCTAGCACTTCAACAGAACAGGCTCTTCTCTATTGTAATGCAGTGACAGCCACTCTTGATAAAAGAAATGCAAGAAGCAGATAATGGAATTGATTGATAGACCCATAGATTGATTGATTGATTGGTTGGTTGATTGATTGATTAAACCCCCTCCTTGCTCATCTGGCATTGCTTTCCAATTCTTCCCAGTCTTCCAAAAGGAGAAAGAGGAGGAGGAACTGTGGGGTGATTTTCTTGCAGACATTTCATTACCCAAATAATAATGGAGTAATGGAGGAAAAGGAGGAGGAGGAGGAGGAGGAGGAGGAGGAGGAGGAGGAGGAGGAGGAGGAGGAGGAGGAGGAGGAGGAGGAAGAGGAGGAACTGTGGGGTGATTTTCTTGCAGACATTTCATTACCCAAGTAGGGTAATGAAGAAGGAGGAGGAGGAGGAGGAAGAGGAGGAGGAGGAGGTGGAGGAGGAGGAGGAGGACTTTGGGGTTCTTGATCCTCTCTAAGCTTAGTTGTTTCTTGCAGACGTTTCATGACCCAGCTAACTAACATCATCAGAACTAGAACTGCCTGCCACTGATGTTATTACTTAGTTCGACCGTAAAACATCTGCAGGAAAGCCACCAAGACCAGAGAGCACCAAGGAGCCCAAAGATCATAAAATGTTTGTGGGAGACATATATGCCGCCTTTAGTGACCGAGTGAAGCCTTAGATCTGTCTCACGATGCTCCTAACATCTGGCAAACCGCTCTTAGTATCTTTATGTGGGGGCATGTTCCTTCACTTCATCCCCACGGGCCACTCTGCATTATCCCAGTGTCCAGATAATGTTTACATCTAGAAGAGGTAAAGATAAAGGTTCCCCTCACACATGCATGCTAGTTGTTCCTGACTCTAGGGGGCAGTGCTCATCTCCATTTCAAAGCCGAAGAGCCAGCGCTCTCCAAAGACGTCTCTGTGGTCATGTGACCGGCATGACTCAATGCCGAAGGCGCACGGAACGCTGTTCCCTTCCCACCAAAGGTGGTTCCTATTTTTCTACTTGCATTTTTACGTGCTTTCAAACTGCTAGGTTGGCAGAAGCTGGGACAAGTCACGGGAGCTCACTCCGTTACACAGCGCTAGGGATTTGAACCACCGAACTGCTGACCTCCCTGAGCAACAAGCTCAGCCTCTTAGCCACTGAGCCACTGTGTCCCCTATCTAGAAGAGACCTGCCCTTAAAGGAGATCTGATTTGTAAAAATCAGACTGTTTAATGATCTCTGCGTGCCATCAAATTGTGCAGGTTTGGGGCAAACGCAGCAGGGACCCCCGGAGTAGAGATTTATCAGCCTGTGATCTGTGACTGCTCTGAAAAGCCCATTTTTATTCGAATCCCAGCTCCCCAGAGAGGAGAGAGAGAGGGAAAAAAAATCCATAGATCTAAGCAATTTATTTTCTACGGGGAGAAATAATTTTCTTCTGCTGGCTGGCGGGAGATGTCAACGATTATAACGTATCAATAATAAATAAAACAGTATGAAGAAGATGAAATATTTAGAAGTATTAAAAGAGGCAGCAGTCGTCCAGAAACAGTTGGGGATTTCAAACACGGGAAGGGGAAGCCGACATGCTTTCTCCCTCATTGGGTGAGCTCCATCAAAGCTGGGAGCTGAATCGCTACAATCGCTACAAATGAAATAACCTGTGAAATTATGAACTCAGCGGCAGGAACAGTCAGAAATCAAAGTTGAACATCAAAGATATTGTGCTTTCTTCCTGAAGTCACAGGCAGTCCTCAACATACGGCCAGAATCGAGCCCTACATTTCTCTTGCCGAGCAAGGCGGTTCTTAAGTGAGTTTTGTCTCGTCTTTATGACCTTCCCTGCCGCAGTTGCTAAGCGAATCACTGCAGTTGTTAAGTTAGGGACATGGTTGTTAAGGGAACCTTGCTTTGCCAAAGGATCTCAAAAGGAGAAGACACAACACCCGGACAATGCAACCGTCGTAAAGGTGAGTCAGTGGCCATGCACCCGAATTTTGTGACCGTAGGGATGTTGCTGCGGTCGCAAGTGTGAAACATGATCACGTCCCTTTTATCTGCACCGTTGTTGTTTCAAATGGTGACTAAATGAAGGAATTGTAAAATGAAATCATGCGTGCTGAAATCAGACGCAGGAATGTGGATAATGTATGTCATTGGTTTCACTTAGGAATCTATAAATGGAGGTTAGTGGCTGGTGTAAGGGTGGGTAGCTGCCGGTTTTACTACCACTTTGCTCGTGTTAGCACATGCACTCTTCAAGGTAAATTGTTCTTCGCGGATGCGGACAACAACTTTCAATGAACGGTTCACACGCAGTCATTAAAAAACAAAATGGCGACGGTCCAGTGGCTGTGAAGGAACCAGTTCAAGGGCGTGGCAGGCCTGGGTCGCTGCTGGTTCTGTGACCCAGGCCTGAATTCCACTACCGGTTGGACCGAACTGGGCCAAACCGGGAGCAACCCACCTAAGAGTTGGTGTAATGAGAATTTAATTTTTGGGGGGCAATATATATATAGAAGAGAAGAGCAACCAAGAGGATTAGGGGACTGGAGACTAAAACATATGAAGAACGGTTGCAGGAACTGGGTATGTCTAGTTTAATGAAAAGAAGGACCAGGGGAGACATGATAGCAGCCTTCCAATATCTCAGGGGTTGCCACAAAGAAGAGGGAGTCAAGCTGTTCTCCAAGGCACCTGAGGGCAGAACAAGAAGCAATGGGGGGAAACTAATCAAGGAGAGAAGCAACCTAGAACTAAGGAGAGACCAGTAGACCAGTTTGTCTTCAGAAGCTGTGGTTGCTCCATCACTAGAAGTTTTCAAGAAGAGACTGCTTGAGCAGAGGGTTGGACTAGAAGACCTCCAAGGTCCCTCCAGCTCTATTCTGATTAAGTGCCCTGGCTCCAGAAGTTGTACGTGCTCCATCACTGGAGGCTTTCAAAAAGAGACTGGACAACCATTTGCCTGAAATGGTGTAGGGGCTCCTGCCTGAGCAAGCGGGGGGTGGGGTGGGGTGGAGGTGGGGTTGGACTAGAATACCTCCAAGGTCCCTTTCAACGCTATTATTCTCTTGTTCTAGAATGTGAACCATTAACAGTGGAAGCAAATTGCTGGTAGAGAATACTCAAGAGAATTCGAGGTGGGCTGGACTTAAATCTCTTGTGGGCATGAAGTGACTCCAGACTCATACACGGATAAGACAGTCAGTCATCAATGTCCTTTCAGTTAAGGGATAATCCAAATAACATAGTCCATAATCATACAAACAGTCTGGTACTCAAAGTTTGCTAGCAGTTGCAAAGCTTACAATAGCTCACGGCACTTTCTAACAGCCCGCTTCCAAAACACTCAGATCAGATCAGCCCAGCATCTAACAAAACAGAGAGCTAACAGTCATTCTGGCTCCCTCTTATGGCCGATTGAAGAAACAGCAGCCAATCACATTTTACAGTATGCTTTAAAGAAACAGGTATAGCATTGTTACATGATTCATATATTGCCAACCCAACCGGTAGATTATATTCCTAACAAGGACTGTGCTGTAGACTGGAGATACGAATGGGTGTCATAGCTCTCCCCCTCTGTTGAGCCTGAAGTGACTCCAGACTGATGACGTGTTTGACCCCCTCCCTCAGGCTCCGCGTGGTCATCTCCTACTGTTATTTTGTCAATCCCAATTCCTGGACAAAGTCCTTCTTTGGTTTGAAGGAAAGCAAAATGTCCCCCATAATTGGAGGAAATCTTGACCAAACAATATTTGTACACACCATTCCATTAAAGATTCGGAAGCTCTAGTGCAGAAAAATGAGACTACACAGGAGCAAGCTTTCTAGTTTATTGGCACTGCAGAGTTGAACACTGTTGTATATTCACTGTTATATATTCACTGTTGTATATTCACTGTTGTATATTCACTCTTGTATATTGCTAGAAAACAGTCAACATACAAGCCGGCTTTGACAGATTCCATTCTGACCGAGGCTTCCCAAGAGCCTGAAGCAAACTCCTTGTCCCGACAAAAAAACCCTTTTATTAATTTACTGTGAATTTTCCTCATTCACATGCAACAAAGTCTTTCAAGGGAGGATTTACAGTCACAGACCTTATCTGGCTTGGAGAGCTGACAGGTTGATATCTGCAGAACTTGGCAAGGAGTCTCGGAGAGTCACGAGCCAATTAAGTGAACAAATGGTCTCCTGCAAACTCCACTCCCCTGTCGCTCCTCTTTTATTCCCTCTGAGAGGGGTCATTCACTGTCCATCTGTGGCCTTACTCCCAAATTAACCCCTGTTCTTCAGCTGTTCCCTTTGTCTGGCAGCTCTGTGCATGCACACACTGGGTACAGGTTCCAGCTGTTTGTCTGCCTCACTGATGTCTGACTCTGAAGGCAGCTGAGAACTGTCAGATGGCCCTGGTCCCCTTTCTGCCTCCGACCCAGAGCTCTCATCAGAGCCTCCCCCAGACTCCAGGAGTGGCCCATCTTCCTCCCCAACCTCCTCATTGTCTGAACCTTCTGCCAGCTCTGCTGGCCACTGGCAGGCCACAAGAGACTCAAAGAAGAAGCCGTGTGTCCATCTGTGCAAATTTTGATTGCGTCTGAACAGATCTTTGATGTTCAAAGATTGGAAGGAAATCCCGGATGGTGCGTGAAATCCAGAATTATATAAGTTGTTCTCCACCCTTCCTCTGCCATCCAACACACTCACCCTTTGAATTGATGTCACGTCAACTTTTGCTCGGAATGAAATGTTCTGATTTAATCGCCTTAAAAAATGCAAGTTGCTGGGGCTGGATTGACAGCTCGGATGTGCTCATAGACTTCTCCGAAGTGAGCCTCTTTGAGAAAAAAAAGGTTTATGCCTTGCGAAATGTGTGTGAGCTTGCAATCTAAATCCTAAGAAGGGAATTTATAGCAGAACCTCATATTACCTCCTATTGTGTACCAAATATTTGCCAGTCTCTGTTTCTCCGGGATGCATTGAGGACTTCCAAAGTTAAAGTCCTGTTATATAAGGGATAATCCTTAATGTAAGCCTTCTCAAAAGAACAGAGTTGGAAGGGACCTTTTGGTCATCTAGTCCATCCCCCCACCCAAGCAGGCAACTCTACATCAATTCTGACCAATGGCAGTCCTGTCTCTTCTTGAAAGTCTCAAGTGATGAAGCTCCCACAACTTCCAAAGGCAACTTCTGTTCCATGGGTTGATTGTTCTCACTGTCAGGAAAATCCTCCTTATTTCAAGGTTGAATCTCTCCTTGGTCAGTTTCCATCCATTATTCCTTGTCTGGCCTTTGGGTGCTTTGGAGAATAGCTTGACTCCCTTCCTCTCTGGGGCAGCCCCTCAAATATTGGAAAACAGATGTTATGATGTGATTCTGGAAAGAGTGCAGAGAAGAGCAACAAAGATCATAAGGGGACTAGAGGCTAAAACATACAATGAACTGTTGCAGGAACTGGACATGGCTAGTCTAGAGAAGAGAAGGACCAGGGGAGACATGATAGCAGTCTTCCAATATTTGAGGGGCTGCCAGAGAGGGGAGGGGGTCAAGCTATGTTCCAAAGCACCTGAAGGCCAGACAAGGAAGAATGGATGGAAACTGACCAAGGAGAGATTCAACCTGGAAATAAGGAGAAATTGTGGTCATAAGCCAAAAACTTCCTGTGCTGTATTGTAGGAGGAGAGAACATGTGAGCCTATAACAGCCAAAAGTCAAGACCCTGGTTGCATCTTTTCAGACTAAAACATTGCATTGAATTATCTAAACCAGTGTTTCTCAACCGTGGCAACTTGAAGTCCTCTGGACTTCAACTCCCAGAATCCCCCAGGCAATATAGCTGGCTGGGGAATTCTGGGAGTTGAAGTCCACAGGACTTCAAGTTGCCACGGTTGAGAAACACTAATCTAAACGTTTGTGATCGGTGGCTCACTTCGGAACTGTAGATCAGTGAAAATTAGACTTTAAAGTAGAGGGGGAAGAAGGGCATTGAGATTTGTTTTATTTATTGATTTATTTATTTATCAAACATGTACAAGATAACAGGTATGAGTATAAAGGAAATGGATACGAATAAGTGGGGACAGTGGGACAGGGACGGAAGGCACAATGGTGCGTTTATGCACCCCCCCCCTTTGTGGACAGCTTAGGAATGGGGTGAGGTCCACGGTAGACAGTTTGAGGTTGAAGCTGTGGGGGTTTGACACAGAGATGGTATTCTATTGTCTTCACTACCGGTTGAGTAGCGAGAGCACACACGTCTGGGCATGAACAGACCCTTGATGATGTCAGGGTGGATGGATGGAGCCTTGCGCTGCCGCCGCTACTGGTTCGACCAAACCAGCGTGAACCAGCAGCGTACCGCGAACCAGGCTGTGACAACGGAGTCGGGGAGAGCATTCCAGGCATTGACCACTCTGTTGCTGGAGTCGTATTTTCTACAATCAAAGTTTGAAGCGGTTTACCTTGAGTTTGTATCGGTCGTTTGCCCGTGTGTTATTGTGGTTGAAGCTGAAGAAGTC
The DNA here is from genome assembly GCF_009769535.1 of Thamnophis elegans. Lineage (NCBI taxonomy): Eukaryota > Metazoa > Chordata > Lepidosauria > Squamata > Natricidae > Thamnophis > Thamnophis elegans. The sequence goes on along the minus strand of NC_045548.1, from coordinate 76,969,336 downwards.
GTTGACAGGTAAGACATCGTAACAGACAATGTTGCGTACTACACTTAGGCCAGACCTTAGTCGGCGTAGTTCCAGGATGTCCAAGCCCAAAATTTGGAGCCTGGTGGCATAAAGGATTCAACTGTGAGCAGAGGAGTGGAGGACTCTTCTCGTGCAACATCTCTGGACTCGCTCGACCGTGTTAATGTCCGATATACAGTGTGGGTTCCAGGCCGACGAGCTGTATTCGAGGATTGGTCTGGCAAAGGTTTTGAATGCCCTAGTTAGCATACAAATACATTGTTACTGTCGAAGAAGCTTTGCAATGTTTTTGAACTTTGGTGTTGGAGAAAACTCCTGGGAGCAACCAAGAAAAGAAACCGATGGATCGTTGAACAAATCAATCCAGAACCGAAGAAGCTTCTTGGATGAAAAGTGAAATGTTTTGCAAAGAAAAATAGAACGCCAAGAAAGTCCAGTCGTCTTTTGGAAAAGCACTTTTGGGACAACCGTGACCTGGATGATGGAGAATCTCCACAGAGAAATCAAGCCAGAGTTTTCAGTTGAGGCACAAATAACCAGGCTCAAATTATCCTGTAGGACTTCCTGCTCAAGCAGGGGGTTGGACTAGAAGACCTCCAAGGTCCCTTCTAACTCTGTTATTCTATTCTATTCTATTCTACTCTACTCTATTCTACTCTATTCCTTCCACCTCTGTTATTCTATTCTATTCTATTCTACTCTATTCCTTCCACCTCTGTTATTCTATTCTATTCTATTCTACTCTACTCGACTGTACTCCTTCCACCTCTGTTATTCTATTCTATTCTATTCTATTCTATTCTATTCTATTCTATTCTACTCTACTCTATTCTACTCTACTCCTTCCAACTCTGTTATTATATTCTATTCTATTCTACTCTACTCTATTCCTTCCACCTCTGTTATTCTATTCTATTCTATTCTATTCTACTCTATTCCTTCCACCTCTGTTATTCTATTCTATTCTATTCTACTCTACTCGACTGTACTCCTTCCAACTCTGTTATTCTATTCTATTCTATTCTATTCTATTCTATTCTACTCTATTCCTTCCACCTCTGTTATTCTATTCTATTCTATTCTACTCTATTCCTTCCAACTCTGTTATTCTATTCTATTCTACTCTACTCTACTGTACTCCTTCCAACTCTGTTTATTCTATTCTATTCTATTCTATTCTACTCTACTCTACTCTACTCTACTCTACTCTACTCCTTCCAACTCTCTTATTCTATTCTATCTTACATTGGACACATTATGGAGAAGGATCTGATGCTGGTAAAAATGAAAGAAATGCTTCACAATGTTGCCGCGTCCCTCCCTTCCTTCCCTCTCCTTGAAATCTGTACCTTAAAAAGGTAGAGCTCTCCTACCAGATGCTACCAGCTCCCTTGGTAGTTGGCTAATAATAGCATTCCATCGTCTGCCAAGGGGTGGGAAAGGCAACAAACGTGGAGGATGCAAAATTGAACAGGATGGAAAGGTGGTCTCAAATGCTCAGTGAGATTAAAAAAAAACATTTCAAGGTTTTTCTCTGGGGTTTTTTAGGATCAGCAGGGCCCCCCATGGTGTCCCACCATATCAATTATTTGTTTATTTATTTTTATTTATCAATAGAAGAGAGGATCTGGAGCGCAGGGTTGAACTGTGGGGTTCCTGGTGCTCCCTGAGCCTGGTAGGTTTCTTGCAGATGTTTCATGACCTAAGTAGGTCACATCATCAGTGCTTGGAGGGAGAAGGATTTGCAGAGAGGAGGATGACAGAGGAGGAGAAAGAGAAGCAGAGTGGTGGTGGTGGAGGAGGAGGAAGAGGAGGAAAGGGAAGGAAAAAGAGAAGGAGGAGAAGAAAGAGAAAGTGAAAGAGGAGAAGGAGAAGCAGGGTCATAGTGGTGGAGGAGGAGGAGGAAAGGAGAACGAGAAACAGAAAGAAAAGGAGACACGGGCTCGTGGTGGTGGTGGAGGAGGAAGAGGAAAGGGAAGGAGTAGGAGGAGAAAGAGAAGCAAGGTGATGGTGGTGGAGAAAGAGGAGGAGGAAAGGGATGGAGAAGGAGAAGGAAAAGAAAAAGAAGCATTTGGGGGGTCTTTGGTATTCTCTGGTTGTTTTCTTGCAGGCAGTTCGTAACCCAACTAAGTAACATCATCAGGCCTGGAAGGGAGTAGGATTTGCAGAGAGGAAGACGAGGGAGGAGAAGGAGAAGGATTTGGGGGTTCTTGGTGCTCTCTGAGCTTGGTTGTTTTGTTGCAGATGTTTCACAACTCAACTAGGTAACATCATCAGGGCTGGAAGGGAATAGGATGTGCAGAGAGCAGGAGGAGGAGGGGGAGGAGGAGGAGGAGGAGGAGGAGGAGGAGGAGGAGGAAACAACCAGCACCCAGATGGATGGACTCCATTACAATACAGAAGAGTAGACCATTGGAAGTTATTTTTTGTTCACCTTCATGATTCTGTTGGATACTCAGTTCTGTCATTACATCCCTTATTTTAACAGAGATAGTAAAGTGCATTGGAGAGATAAGACCTATTTTATTAGGTGATAACCATCTGGATCCAGAGAATGGAAATGGAGGCTGGAAGGAAGACAAAGATCTATGACAACATAACATTTTGTTTTACAGACTCACTTTTCAACAGGGTTTGTGGGGAGCTGTTTATCCACCTGCCTGCATGCAAGCTCATCACACTATTTCCTTCGAGGGTGTGTTGGGTTGGAAAGCCATAGAAAAGCGAATAAGAAATAGGAAGCCAATGGAATTAAACATTACAGCTAAAAGGAAGGAAGGAAGGAAGGAAGGAAGGAAAAAGAAAGAAAGAAAAAAGGAAGGAAGGAAAAAAGGAAGGAAGAAAAAAGAAAGAAAGAAAAAAGGAAGGAAGGAATGAAAAATGAAGGAAGGAAGAAAAAAGAAAGAAAGAAAGAAAGAAAAAAAAAATAAAGGGAGGAAAATAGCCATAGCAATAGCAGTTAGACTTATATACCGCTTCATAGGGCTTTCAGCCCTCTCTAAGCGGTTTTACAGAGTCAGCATATTGCCCCCAACAACAATCCAGGTCCTCATTTTACCCACCTCGGAAGGATGGAAGGCTGAGTCAACCTTGAGCCGGTGAGATTTGAACCGCCGAACTGCAGATAACAGTCAGCTGAAGTAGCCTGCAGTGCTGCACTCTAACCACTGTGCCACCACGGCTCTTAGGAAGGAAGGAAGGAAGGAAGGAAGGAAGGAAGGAAGGAAAAGAAAGGAAGGAAAAGAAAGGAAGGAAAAGAAAGGAAGGAAGGGAGAAAAAAGAAAGAAAGAAAGAAAGAAAGAAAGAAAGAAAGAAAGAAGAAAGAAAGAAAGAAAGATGAAAGAAAGAAAAAAGAAAGACAGAAAAAAGAAAGACAGAAAAATGGAAAAAGGAAGGAAAGAAAAAAGAAGGAAAGTAAAAGAAAGAAAGAAAAAGAAAAATGGAAAAAGAAAGGAAGAAGAAAGAAAGAAAGAAAGAAAGAAAGAAAGAAAGAAAGAAAGAAGTTCTAAGGAAATCTAATGTACAGCCCTTCATTCTACTGCTCCATATCTTAGGATCAATGCAAATCATCCTAGCTCCCACCACATCTAGGATCCGTAGAAAAATAGGAATATTTTTGGAGTGGGTCTTGACTTCCCTGTACAGGTACTCCTTGATTGACAACCGTAATGGAGTCTGACATTTCATGACCCAACTATGTGACATCATCAGTGCTAGAAGGGAGAGGGGTTTGCAGAGAAGAGGAGGAGGAGGAGGAGGACGACGACGACGACGACTTTGGTGTCCCTGGTGATCTCTGAGCTTTATTGTTTTCTTGCAGACGTTTCATTGCCCAACTATGTAACTTCATCAGTTCTAGAAGGGAGTAGGGTTTGTGGAGAAGAGGAGGAGGAGGAAGACGACAATGACTTTGGGGTCCTTATTGTCCTCTGAGCTTGGTGGGTTTCTTGCAAACATCACATTCCCCAACTAGGCAACATCATCAGTGATAGAGAAGAGTGAACTTTTGTTTCTAGCACCTTACAGCCCTCCGAACACTGATGTTGTTAGCGAGTTGGGTAATGAAAGGTCTGCAAGAAAACAGCCCACCTCAAACAGCGCCCACAGCACCACAATGAGGATGCTTTCTTTCTGCCTGTCCAGAATGCAGCAGCCTCTCTCAATAGAAAGCTAGATGGCTTCATCCTCCTTCCTAAGGTGGCAGGGGAGAACTGAAGCGAGAAGCTGTGCTAAGCTAACATCTCCCAGAAGTTTTCACTCTGGCCACCCCGTTGGCTGGAACCAATGGTCCATTTAGTCCAGTGTGCCACCATTTCCCCTTGACAGCCCATTAGGTACCCCTGGGAAATTTGCAAATGGAAGGAGAAGCTGTAGAACCAGAAAGTTCAGGAGAAAGTTTCAGCACGAGACCCCCAGATGGAGGACGAAGTCACAGTTTCGGTTACAGCCGGGCAGGAAAAGCTGCTGGTTCAAAGAGAGAGAGAGAGAGAGAGAGGGAGGGAGGGAGGGAGAGAGAGAGGGGAAGAGAGGGAGAGGAAGAGAGGGAGAGAGGGAAAGAGGGAAAGAGAGGGGGGAAGAGAGGGAGAGGAAGAGAGAGAGAGAGGAAGAGAGGAAGAGAGGGAGAGGGAGAGAGGGAGAGAGAGAGAGAGAGAAGACACTAGGAACAGGGAATTAGTAAAATAAAATGAAATATGTTAATCATGGTAATGGCATGAAGCTAATTAAGATGTGAATGAACTATACTACTATTATTAATTGTGCAAATTAATTAAGTAAAATATTGATTATATAAAAACCTAACTTGAAGATGCATGTTGCTTATAGAAAATAGATGGAAATGAATTGATAAATTTGGTTTATTTCTAAAGGGGTAAAAAAAGGATATAAATATAAGTTGGAAAAGATGGGAAGAAAATAATACCGCTAAAATGGGAAATGGAAATATAATGTAAAATGAATTATGTGTATGTGAAAATGTTAAAGTGGGGGGGGGACAGGACAACATTCTGCTTACAAAAGAATTTTGAATATGTAACACAAAATAAAAAAACTTTGAAAATAAATAAATAAATAAATACAAGCAAAAAATCAACTTCTGGTTCAAAACGCTGGGCTGAGCACTTGGTGGATGGGCCATGGAGGGCAATATGGTAAGTGGTTTATTGGAGTTCTTCTCTTTGGGAGAGAAAGAGAAAAAGAGAGAAAGAGAGAAATAGAGGGGAGAGGAAAAGGGGGAAAGGTTTAAGGAAGTCACAATTGGAAGTAGTTGCAAAACACAATCTCTTCCTTCTCTTGTATGCCCTTCCGTTTACTCTGCCTAGCTCCTTCCCTCCCTCCTTCCTTCCTTGTTTCTTTCCTTCCTTTCTTCCTTCCTTCCCTCCTTCCTTCTTTCCTCCTTTCCTTCCTTCCCTCCCTCCTTCCTTCCTTCCTTCCTTCCATCCTTCCTTTTCTCCTTCCATCCTTCCTTCTTTCCTTTCTTCTTTCCTTCCTTCTTTCCCTCCTTCCTTCCTTTCTTCTTTCCTTCCTTCCTTCTTTCCCTCCTTCCTTTCCTCCCTCCTTCCTTCCTTTTTTCCTTCCTTCCTTCTTTATTTCCTCCCTTCTTTCTCTCTTTCCCTCCCTCCTTCCTTCTTTCTCTCCTTCCTTCTTTCCTTCCTTCCTTCCTTCCATCCTTCCTTCTTTCCTTCTTTCCTTCTTTCCTTCTTTCCTTCCTTCCTTCCATCCTTCCTTCCTTCTTTCCCTCCTTCCCTCCCTCCCTCCTTCCTTCCTTTCTTCTTTCCTTCCTTCCTTCCCTCCATGGCTCCTTCCTTCCTTCTTTCCTTCCTTCCGTAGGAAAATAGCACCCACCCTTCTCCTGGGAAAATGAAATATTTTAGGAAATCTTAAAAGGGCAGGATATGCCCCCTAAAAGGGAGGCAGAAATTCAGTTGCCCCCACCTTTGTCAATGGGCCATTAAGGCCTGAGCCAGTTTCCTTTCCTTTCTCCTTCCTTTCCTCTTTTCACCTTCTTCCCTCCCCTCCCCTCCCCTTCCTTCCCTTCCCTCTAAATGGAACAGACCTTTGCATGGAGATGCGCTCTGTATCCATTCACTCTGCCTCTTTCAGCCAGTAGAGAATATTCTCAGATCTCAGCCACAGAGTCTCTGCTTAGAAGCTGAACGTAGGTCAACTCTAAGTTGTAAACAGCTCATCAGGTCAGCCTGAAGTCCTTCTGTGAGTCATGAGATCAACTGCTACATCATTTTAATGTTCACCAGGGAGGAAAACACTTGGTAAATTATGTATATGCTCGGAATGTTGGATCAGCATATATACCGAGGCTAGAACAATTGCATTTAAAGCTGGAGATGTTACAGGAAACCCAAGCTTAAAATGGAAATGTTGACACAGATTAAAATTTCGGCAGGTCTCACACCTGAGATTTCTGAGTGCTTTGGGAATTCATGTTATAGGGACATATAATTAGAAATTAAGTGATGCGGTGGCTTAGACCCTAAGCTTGTCCAGCAAAGGTTGGCAGTTCGGCAGTTTGAATCCCTAGCGCCGCGTAACGGAGTGAGCTCCCGTTACTTGTCCCAGCTTCTGCCAAACCAGCAGTTCGAAAGCACATAAAAATGCAAGTAGAAAAAATAGGAACTGTTAGGTAAGGTCCCCGTTGGGAGAGCGAGTATGTTCAGAGAAGCGTTGTGAGAGTTGTGTTGGAGAACACACAAACCAACATACAGAGACACTGCAGTTTAAGTAGGCTTTTACTTTTGTGGAAATAGAGGTATCAGAGTCCATCAAACAGTCCAAGTCATACACGGATAAGACAGTCAGTCATCAATGTCTTTCAGTTAAGGAATAATCCAAATAACATACTCCAGTATCATATAAACAGTCCGGTACACAAAGTTTGCTAGCAGTTGCAAAACTTACAATAGCTCATGGCACTTTCTAACAGCCAGCTTCCAAAAACACTCAGATCAGATCAGCCCAGCATCTAACAAACAGAGAGCTAACAGTCATTCTGGCTCCCTCTTATGGCCGATTGAGGAAACAGCAACCAATCACATTTTACAGTATGATTTAAAGAAACAGGTACAACATTGTTACATGATTTATATATTGCCAACCCAACCGTTAGAATTATATTCCTAACAGGAACCACCTTTGGTGGGAAGGGAACAGCATTTTGTGCCCCTTCGGTGTTTATTCATGCCGGCCACATGACCATGGAGGCGTCTTCGGACAGCGCTGGCTCTTTGGCTTCGAAATGGAGATAAGCACCGCCCCCTAGAGTTAGGAACGACTAGCACATGTGTTTGAGGGAAACCTTTACCTTTAATTAGAAATTCTAATAGAAGGATCCCGCATCTTTATTTAAGAAAATTGCAATCTGCAAGATTTTCCCAAACACGATGTATAATTGTGTGGTTTTTTATGTACTTTCAGCCATCTGATTTCATTGGTTGTGTGTGTTTGTTTCCTTGAGTCATTTACAAAAATAATAATAATGGTGGGAACAAACAAACAAACAAACTAAAACAAATAAATAAGTGTAGTGCTATCCCAATCTAGGACATTTTTCAGCTTCCCATTGTAGCTCATCAAACTGCCTTTTCTGGGGTTTGCAAACCCCCACTTCCTTCTAGCACTGATGTTGTTACCTACTTGGGTAATGAAACATCTGCAAAACCAGGATCAGAGAGCACCAAGGACTCCACAATGATATTTTTACCATAAAGGAAGTACTCAAGTTACGACCTTTCCCCCCCCCCCTCACCAATGGTTTCAACTTACGACACTGCTAAAGGAAGGGAGTTGTGACTGATCTTTGAAGTCCAGGAAGGCCTTCTGGTAAGTGGTTTTGGATAAAGGAAGGAAAAAAGTTTGGGAAGTACTATGTTAATCAGCTGAAGGCCTTAATCTATAGAGCAGACTGTCTCTAATTGGCCAATTTGAAGATAATTGTCTAAGGATTTTGCCAGACACCTTGAAACCTTCTTAAAATAAATGTTCTGTTCATTCATTTAGCTGATTTAACAGTACAAGAAAGCTCTTGATGGCCTTTTCCAAAAAGACTGTATCCCTTCTTTGGTTTCTGTCAGGCACGAAAAACCAGGCCCACGTGCGGCCCAATTAAACCAATTTATTGCTACTCAAGGGACGTGATAGCTCAGTGGCTAAGAGGCTGAGCTTGTTGATCAGAAGGGTTGGCAGTTCGGTGGTTCAAATGCCTAGAACCACATAATGGAGTGAGCTCCTGTTACTTGTCCCAGCTTCTGCCAACCTAGCAGTTTGAAAGGACATAAAAATGCAAGTAGAAAAATAGGGACCATCTTTGGTGGGAAGGTAACAGTTTCTGTGGGCCTTCGGCGTTGAGTCATGCCGGCCACATGACCACGGAGATGTCTTTGGGCAGCGCTGGCTCTTCGGCTTTGGAACGGAGAAAAGCACCACCCCCAAGAGTTGGGAACGATTAGCACATATATGCAAGGGAAACTTTTACCTTTACTTATTGCTTCTAGGGCCTATGCATAGGAATATTCGCAACTAACAGTTAGCTAGGAGTTAGATAAGGGTCCATGGAATTAAAAGGGGGTTGGACTTAGTTTGCTTGTGACTACATAATGATTCTAGGCTGATCTCTTTTTTAACTCCCTCCCCCCCCCCCCGATTCTGCCACTCCTTTTTTGTCAGAGTGTGCACGGCTTTACTACATGAGACAACCAAGGAGCAATATAAATAATGCTTTATCTACAAAATAATATATATTATACATACATGTACTATAGGCAGAAGTCAAACAATCAGCAATTACAGCAGGGAAAAACATATGGTGAGCAAGAGAAGCCCTAACAGGGCCTCTTTTTATTATACAGGCTCTTAAAGGAATAACAGCCAAAAAAAACATTGCTGACTCATTTCCATTACATCATTGCAGCATTGCAGCAGCTGGTCAGCTCTTGAATCACTACCCTGACATTCTCCTACAGGTTCCAATCTACCGCCCCAAAAGAGGACAAAAAGACTCCAGCACCTCTCCACCAGTAATCCGCTCCCGGATCAGCACCGGTGAACTCCAAGGTCAACTTCAGACCAACAATCAAATAAGCAACACTCCAGAAACTGCCAAAGAGCCATCAGTAAACAGTCAAACCAAAGAATCCCTAAGACCGAACCCATCCACACAGAGAGCACTGATGATGTTGCCTAGTTGGGTAATGAAACTGTTGTGGCCCGCCAGCAGGCAGAAGAGCTGGCAGCAGATTCGGAGAGTGAGGAGGTTGGGGAGGAACATGGGCCAGTCCTGGAGTCTGGGGGAGGCTCTGACGAGGGCTCTGTGTTGGAGGCAGAGAGGGGGGCAGTTTACTACCGGTTTGCAACCCGCGCACAATGGGTTTTCTGGATGGGGACTCGGTTTCGGGCTGCTGGGGAAGCCTGGGTCAGAACAGAAATGACTGCAAGAATATAACCTCAGAGAGCACCAAGGACCCCACAATTCTCCTCCTCCTCCTCCTCCTCTTCCTCCCCTCGTAACTCCACCCCCTTCTAGCACTGATGATGTTACCTAGTTAGGGTCCTGGAACGTCTGCAAGAAAACAAGCAAGCTCAGAGAACACCAAGGGTCCCTCGTTCCATCCCTGAGCTACAAATATTCTTTATTGGTTCATGACTTCTGCCAGCTGAAAACTCCATGGTTCAGCAAACCATCTTCTCACATACATAAATCTTTCAGCCCGGCCCACGGCTCTTTGTGTGTGTGTGTGTGTGTGTGTGTGTGTGTGTGTGTAGTCTCTGATCCAATTTTTCAAAGGCTCATATTTTTTGGGGGGGTTGCCATGCAGTAAACCCACCACACGTTTCCCAGCCTGAAGTTGCTTCCCTCTTGATTCCACTCAAACGTAGTCTAAACCCGGCTGCCTAATTTGCAAGCAGCTTTCGTATCCTAGGTATCAAGTGTCAGTCAAAATAATCTATAGTCCCACTCTCATAATCAAAATGTCTGAGACCTATTGTCAGCTTCCCATTAGCAGGAAAAAAAAATCTGTTAAAACTGAAGGTCTCCTCTGCTCTGTGAATTATCTTCTATTTTTAACAGGTAATTTATATGGCGAGCGATCTGCTTGTCTTTATGCTCTGCACCCTGGTTTAGCCTTAATTGGGAGAGGAGAGGAGAGGAGGGGAGAGGGAAGAGAGAAGAAGGAAGAGGAAAAAAGAGGAGACAGAAGACAGAAGTGAAGGGAAGAGAAGACAGAAGGGAAGGGAAGAGAAGAGACGAGAAGAGACGAGACGAGAAGACAGAAGGGAAGAGCAGACAGAAGGGAGGAGAAGACAGAAGGGAGGAGAAGACAGAAGAGAAGAGAAGACAGAAGGGAAGAGAAGACAGAAGGGAAGAGAAGACAGAAGAGAAGACAGAAGGGAAGAGAAGGCAGAAGGGAAGAGAAGAGAAGACAGAAGGGAAGGGAAGAGACTAGACAAGAAGGGATGAGATGAGAAGAGAAGAGAAGACAGAAGGGAAGAGAAGACAGAAGAGAAGAGAAGAGAAGAGAAGAGAAGGGAAGAGAAGACAAAAGGGAAGAGAAGAGAAGACAGAAGGGAAGAGAAGAGAAGACAGAAGGGAAGGGAAGGGAATAGACGAGAATAGACGAGACGAGAAGAGAAGAGAAGAGAAGAGAAGACAGAAGGGAAGGGAAGACAGAAGAGAAGAGAAGACAGAAGGGAAGAGAAGACAGAAGAGAAGAGAAGACAGAAGGGAAGAGAAGACAGAAGAGAAGAGAAGACAGAAGGGAAGGAAAGACAGAAGAGAAGAGAAGACAGAAGGGAAGAGAAGACAGAAGAGAAGACAAGACGGAAGGGAAGAGAAGACAGAAGGGAAGAGAAGAGAAGACAGAAGTGAAGAGAAGACAGAAGGGAAGAGAAGGGAAGACAAAAGGGAAGGGAAGAGAATAGACGAGAAGAGACGAGACGAGAAGAGAAGACAGAAGGGAAGAGAAGACAGAAGGGAAGGGAAGGAAATAGAAGAGAAGACAAGACAGAAGAGAAGAGAGGAAAAGACAGAAGGGAAGGGAAGGGAAGGGAAGAGAAGAGAAGAGAAGAGAAGAGAAGAGAAGATAAAATATGGAATGGAATGGAGGGAAGGGAAGGGAAGAAAAGGGAAGAGGAGAGAAGAGAAAACATGGAATGGAATGGAGGGAAGGGAAGGGAGGGGAAGGAAAGGAAAGGGAAGAGAAGGGAACAGAAGACAGAAGAGAAGAGAAGACGGAAGGGAAGAGAAGACAGAAGGGAAGAGAAGAGAAGAGAAGACAGAAGGGAAGAGAAGACAGAAGGGAAGAGAAGAGAAGACAGAAGGGAAGGGAAGAGAATAGACGAGAAGAGAAGAGATGAGAAGAGAAGACAGAAGGGAAGAGAAGACAGAAGGGAAGAGAAGACAAAGGGAAGGGAAGGAAATAGAAGAGAAGACAAGACAGAAGAGAAGAGAGGAAAAGACAGAAGGGAAGGGAAGGGAAGGGAAGAGAAGAGAAGAGAAGATAAAATATGGAATGGAATGGAGGGAAGGGAAGGGAAGAAAAGGGAAGAGGAGAGAAGAGAAAACATGGAATGGAATGGAGGGAAGGGAAGGGAGGGGAAGGAAAGGAAAGGGAAGAGAAGGGAAGAAAAGAGAAGAAAGAAGTTTGTAGCACAGGAGTGGACTGTCGGATCCTTGGTGCTCTCTGAGCTTGGTGGTCTCCTCCTCCTCCTCCTCCTCCCCCCATTTTCTCATTCCTCCATTCCACAAACCCCACTCTCTTCTAGCCCTGATGACATTCCCTAGTTGGGTAGTGAAAAGTCTGCAAGAAAACAACCAAGATCAAAGAGCACCAAAGAGACCCCACAGTCCCTTTTCCTCCTTCACCCCCCACTTCTCCTTCCTTCGCTCCACAAACCCCTCTCCCTTCTAGCCTTTATGATATTACTTTCTTGGGTAATAAAACATCTGCAATGAAACAACCCACCTCGGAGATCACAAAGGAGCTCATTATGTGCTTTGTTTGCTGATTCTCCCCAATAGGTCCCAATTTATTTCAAACTGTTGCTTCAGGCCAGGGCCAGGCCATCCGCAGCCTTCCTGGAGTTCTGTATAAATTGTGGGACAGGCTACCGAGAAGTCCTTGCGTATTTCAAAGGCACAGCTGGTTGGATGCCGTGTGGATAGAGCAGCATGAGATAAATCCAAGAAAGGTATCAATTGCTGGGGCTGAACAGAATTCGGCACTGGGAGAATCATCGCTTCCTAAGCCCAGACCAAAGATATATATATCCAATTAGTAACTGAGGACTAGCAGGGATGTGCTGTGTTGTGTTGGAAGAAATGTCCATCTGGGTTCGGTTCCAAGTGGGGAGAAAGACACTGGAAACACGGAGGCTGCTTGGAAAGATGGTTTTAATGGTGGACAGGATCGAATGCCTTGAAGATGTTGGGCGAAGAAAAAGAAGGGAAGAGATGGAAGAAGGGAGGAAGGAAGTGTTGGAAGAAATGTCTACCTGGGTTCAGTTTCAAGTTGTTCTGACCCCCTCCTCCGTCCAGTAACGAAAGCCGAGACACGCTTAATGAGAATGTCCTTTAATAACAAGACCAGACTCTCGGTGGCTGAAAGCCAAGTAAACAAACAGATAAGGACCTTGGCAGCAAGTCCGACAAACCTTGGCAGCAATTCAGACAAACTCTGGCAGCAATCCAGCCTGCCAAGTTTGTTTCTCGTTAGTCCCCTAACGTTGACTTCTGCAAGAAGAGCGTGGCACAAGCAGTCTGTTTTATAGTCTGGAGAGGAGCCTAATGACCATCAGCTGAGCGTAATTACCTCCTGTAATTACGTAGTTGTTCTTGATGCCGAGTAGCTCTTCGACGGCGTGCATCACGGAACAACTCACTGTTGGTTTCTGGATCACTCTCCCTTGTCTCCTCCCCACTGATTCAAGGCTCAGGCGCCACCTGGTGGCCAACCAGCCTCTCTGTGCCCTGCTCGGAGTTGGAACCCTGTCCAGGGTCCTCCACATCCTCCAGGGCCGACTCATAGGGCCCCTCGCTGTCGGAGTGTGGTGGCAGCGCCAACGGCTCCTGCTGAGCCACAACACAAGTGGGGAGAAAGACACTGGAAGCATGGAGGCTGCTTGGAAAGATGGTTTTAATGGTGGATAGGACCACATGCTTTGAGGTCCTGGGCAAAAAAATGGAAGAGATGCTGAGAGTGCCTAGGTTTTATGCCCCCTCTGGGCTTTTGAATTTGAGCTTGTATTCTGACTGGTTGTCAGACTCCCATGGGGCCATGCAGGGGCAACCCTGTAGGCTGTCTTGAGTCCCAGGCTTGGTTGAGCCTTGCTGGGTGATGTAATCTTCCCAGGTGCCATGTAGTGAGATGATAGAGGGCTAATCTTTTGTATCTTGATGAGGGCATTTGCCTATGAATAGACCTAGCTATCTCTTTTATCTCTTAAGTGCTGACATCTGCTGCTATTAAGGAGGGTGGGGGCTATTAAGAGTGAGTCTGCTTCCTGCAGAGCCGAGGTGGCACAGTGGTTAGGGTGCAGTACTGCAGGTCACTTCAGCTGACTGTTATCTGCAGTTCAGCGGTTCTAATCTCACCGGCTCAAGGTTGACTCAGCCTTCCATCCTTCCGAGGTGGGTGAAATGAGGACCCAGACTGTGGGGGCAATATGCTGACTCTGTAAACCGCTTAGAGAGGGCTGAAAGCCCTATGAAGCGGTATATAAGTCTAACTGCTATTGCTATTGCTATTGCCTAAAAAACAGGTCTCTCCATTTCTCATCCAGGGGAGTATAATATTCTGCCTTTTTAATATTTTCTAGAATATTTCATTCTTCTAGGAGAGGGGTGGGTGCTAACTTCCTACAGTTCAACTGTCAGAATATTCATGGACTGGCAGAGACATGGTAACAAGGTCAGCCAATGAAAAAGTCAGCCAATGAGGGCTGTTTAGAAACTGAAAGCAGTATTTGCTGCTATTTGGCTTAGCTGCATTAAGCTCTGACGTCTGAACTGAAACCATTCTCTCCTCTGCCTGTGCTTTGCCTGTAACTACTACCACGTCGGAGAATCCACTGTTGGTATTGTATATATTACTTCAGGTGTTATTATGTATATAAAGAGAAGTTAATGAATCCTGCTGAATCAGTTACCTGTGTCTGCTTTCTGGATTTGGTTTCTGCAACAAACTCTGACATCAACACCGCAAGAACAGGGGGGAGACTTCAAAAATTTCAGCAACAGGTTCTCTGCCTGGTGGCTGGGTGGGCGTGGCCAGGGTGGGTGCACCACGGTGGGGAGGAGGAATGTTTTTTTGCCTTCCTGAGGCTACGGAGCAGAGGTGGGTTCCTACCAGTTCGCACCGATTCGGTAGAACCGGTTTGTCAAATCTACCGAACCGGTTAGAAGAGGTTCCACCAGTGGACCCGGAAAGCAGGCCACACCTACAGAAGAGGTTCCCAAAAAATTTGAAACCCACCACTGCTCCGGAGGCTTTCCTCGAGTCTCTGGGAAGGTGAAAACTGCTTCCCCTGGACTCCATAGGCCCTCCATAGGCCGGAAACAGGCCCGCTTTCAGCCTTCCATAACTTCCAGGAGACCCGTTTTTCCCCTTCCCTGACCCTCTACCTGGTGCCTGCACTTACCTCACCTCCAAAACGGGCCGTGTGGAGACTCATAGGAGGGTGGGGTAGGGCGGGGAGGGTAGAGTGTACAGGGTGGGTCGGGCCAGCCAGAGGTGGGATTTGGAGGTTCTCCGAACCAGCCATAATGTTAGCTACAGCTTCTCCTGAACCTGGGCAAACCCGTAGCAGGCTACACCTGCAACCAGAACTATCTTGGGCCCAAAGTGAGAAATACATTGAGATTCTGTTTGAGAGTTAGCTGAGATTGAAACACGGTTTGTTACTATGCGAGCCATTTTCCCTTAATAAACCCAAGTAAATAATGAACGAATGCTTCCCTAAAGAGAGACTGGATCAGAAGGAAGAAAAGCTCAGTGGTCTTTATAATATTTTCAACATTTGCTGAGTTTATTGTAAATATAAAGGTTCCCCTTGCACACATGTGCTAGTCGTTCCCGATTCTAGGGAGCAGTGCTCATCTCCGTTTCAAAGCCGAAGAGCCAGCGCTGTCCGAAGACGTCTCTGTGGTCATGTGGCCGGCATGACTCAATGCCAAAGGCGCACGGAATGCTGTTGCCTTCCCACCAATGTAGTTCCTATTTTTCTACTTGCATTTTTACATGCTTTCGAACTGCTAGGTTGGCAGAAGCTGGGACAAGCAACGGGAACTCACTCCGTTATATGGTGCTATGGATTTGAACTTCCGGCCTTTCTGAATGACAAGCTCAACGTCTTAGTCATTGAGTCACCACATCCCTACTTTTCTATTGAGTTTATTTATAAAGTTTATTGTGGACAAATCCAAAAGAGCTTCTTTAGTTGAGCCGTAAGAATCTTCAGAGACAGTAAATATTGAGAAGTGCTCATAATCCTTATCGGGATTATTTTAATTGGGTTTAAAAGCACCAAAACTTTAGGATAATTGCTGCCTCTGAATGGCCCCTACGCTTTATTTTTTAAAATATGGGGATAAGCACCATCACTAATATATGGATAAGCGCCATTGCTAAAGAAAGAATTGATTGCTTTCCAGAATCAGCCTTACGACGTTCATTTAGAGGACTGAAATGCTACCTTAAAAATAAGAAATGTATTATCTGCTTAATTTGAACAGCTCAAATAATATTTGCCCAACCTTAGAAAACTTTAGGGAATGCAACATTTGAGGTGTGGATTACTAAGCCTTCTGCAACTGTCACATTAAGGGGGGGGGAAACACACACACACACAAAGCTCAGTCTCACACATTGGCAATAAAAATCAGAACATCAAATGCAAGTTGGGCGGAAACGATCTAAAAGATGACCCACACTCTGTCAATGACCCAGGACTACTTATTTGTGCCATCATCTATCATCTATATCATCTATTCATCCATCCATCCATCCATCCATCCATCCATCCATCCATCCTTCCCTGTCTGTCTGCCTACCTACCTATCTACCTACCTACCTATCCACCCATCCACCCACCCACCTACCTAACTACCTACCTATCACCTATCTTCTATTTATCATCCATCCATCCATCCATCCATGTCTGTCTTTCTGTTGGTCTGTCTGTCTGTCTATCTATCTATCTATTTATTTACCTACCTATCTATCACCTATCACCTATCTTCTATCTATCATCCATCCATCCGTCCATCTATCCATCCATGTCAATCTATCTGTCTACCCACCCACCCACCCACCTACCTATCATCTAGGTAGAGGAAGAGGAAGTCAAACTATCCTCCAAAGCACCTGAGGGTAGAACAAGAAGCAATGGGTGGAAACTAATCAAGGAGAGAAGCAACTTAGAACTGAGGAGAAATTTCCTGACAGTTAGAACAATGAACCAGTGGAACAACTTGCCTCCAGAAGTTGTTAATGCCCCAACACTGGAAGCCTTTAAGAAGATGTTGGATAGCCATCTGTCAGAAATGGTGTAGGGTTTCCTGCCTAGGCAGGGGGTTGGGCTAGAAGACCTCCAAGATCCTTTCCAATTCTGTTATTCCATTCTATTCTATTCTATTCTATTCCATTCCATTCTAATCTTTCTTATTCTTATTCTCATTCTTATCTTTCTTATTCTATTCTTTCTTATTCTATTCTATTCTTTCTTATTCTATTCTATTCTATTCTATTCTTTCTTATTCTATTCTATTCCATTCCATATTTTCTGTTCTATTCTACTCTTTCTTATTCTGTTCTATTCTGTTCCGTTCCATTCCGTTCCATTCCAATTCCAATTCTATTCTATTCTATCCTATTCTTTCTTATTCTATTCTTTCTTATTCTATTCTTTCTTATTCTATTCTATTCCAATTCTAATTCCAATTCTAATTCCAATTCTAATTCCAATTCTAATTCCAATTCTTATTCCAATTCTTATTCCAATTCTAATTCTAATTCTATTCTGCCTCTCGATGGCTGTATCTGTGTGTGTCCATCTGGTAAGCATGTTGTGTGTGATGAGGTGTGATGAAACCAGAAAGGAAGCAGCGCGGAGAGAGTTTAGATGTCCACCAACCACATCAATAACCCTACCGCTAATTATCCCATCCTGACCGGATCTACCCCCATCTCTGAACCTGATTAATTTTCCATGTGAACCAACCGCCCTTCAGGGGGAAACCATCCTTCTCCAGTTCCGCTGACCATTCGTCATAAAAATCCCTGAGCATCTGCCGAAGGAACTCCAAATTAAATTAGCTTCGCAATTTCCTCGATTAATCCTCCGGCGGGGGCCCTCCTCCCTCGGAGGGGCCTAATGGTGGCCCCGCCAGCAATTTGGGAGGACGGGAGATAGCTCTGCATTAACAGGTTTACAGTAATTGCTTTCTTTAAAAAGCTTGTAAATAAATATCAAGTGCCTCGTTTCTCTCCAGGCTGAATGAACCTCCTGATGGGGAGAGCTCCAAATACGGAAAATAAAGCTCTAAAATTAAAGCCTCATCAACTTCAACCCTCCTTCCCTGCCACCCCCCCCCTCCCCATAAGTCTTTTCTCAGATGGGAAATACTCCAAGGAAAAATACACGTATATAAACTGTTAATGGTTGTTGAGCAAGCACAACGAGAACCAGATCTAGGGGCCATTTGGTTTCCTTCCCCATCTCAAAAACCCATCTGGGCAACTTCAGAGGCTCCCAGAGGGAATTCAAACGAGCCTTTGGCTCCTCCTGAGCAGTTCGCACTTCGGGAAGGACAGCTTGCTATGAGTCTCGTGGAGCAGACAATTAGGGCAAGAAGGAATCTCTCTGGAAACAGGTTCGGAAGCTGTTCACGAAGGCTCCCAGTTGTGTTCATTTGAAGTTGCAAGATGGGGTCCACGAGGTTCTCTGAGCTGGGTGGTTTTCTTGGAGATATTTCATGACCCAACTAGAGAACATTATCAGTGCTTGAACGGAGTAGGGCTTCGGAGGAGGAGGAGGAGGAGGAGGAGGAGGAGGAGGAGGAGGAAGAGGAGGAGGAGGATGGAGGAGGTGGAGGAGGAGGGTGGAGGAGGAGGGTGGAGGAGGAGGAGGAGGGAGGAGGAGGAGAAAGGAGGAGGAGGAGGAGGAGGAGGAGGGAGGGAGGTGGTGATGGAGAAGAACGGCTGTGGGAGTTCTTGGTGTTTTCTAAGCTTGATTATTTTTTTACAGATGTTTCATTACCTAACTTGGCAACATCATCAGTGCTTGAAGGGAGTGGGGCTTGGGAGGAAGAGGAGGAGGAGGAGGAAGGAAGGAAGGAAGAGAGGAAGAGAATGAAGAGGAGGAGGAGGAGAAGGAGAAGGAAGGGGGAGGAGGTGGAGGAGGAGGAGAGGGAGGGAGGTGGTGAGGGAGGAGAATGGCTATGGGGGTTCTTGGTGTTTTCTAAGCTTGATTATTTTTTACAGATGTTTCATTACCTAAGTTGGCAACATCATCAGTGCTTGAAGAGAGTGGGGCTTGGGAGGAGGAGGAAGAGGAAGAGGAGGAGGACGAGGAGGAGGAAGAGGAGGAAGAGGAGGAAGAAGAGGAGGAGGAGGAGGAGGAGGAGGAGGAGGAGGAGGAGGAGGAGGAGGAGGAGGAGGAGGAGGACGACGACGACTTTGGAGGTCTTGTGCTCTCTGAGCTTGGCTATTTCCTGCAGACATTTCATCACCAAACTAGGAGACGTGATCAGTGATGCTCCTAGAGTTGTTGACTTCTAGTCCCGCCTTAGCCATGAAAGCCAATTGGGTGACTTTGGGCCAATCACAGGAGACCGTAAGTTCTAGTCCCACCTTAGCCATGAAAGCTGACTGGGTGGCCTTCAGCCAATCACCAGGTAATGCTGAGTTCTTGTCCCTCCTTAGTGACAAAACCCTGCTGGGTAACTTTGGTCCAATCCCTAGGAAGCAGTGAGTTCTAGTCCCACCTTAACCATGAAAGCCAACTGGGTGACCTTGGGCCATTCACCAGGTTATGCAGAGTTCTAGTCCTGCCTTAGCCATGAGAGTCTGCTAGGTGACTTTGGACCAGTCCCTCTCTTCCAGCCCAACCTACCTCACTGGGCTGTTATTATGAGGAAAACAGGGAGAGGAAGGAGTGTTGCAGATATTTCCTGCCTTGAGTTATTTAGTTAAAAAAAAATGCAGGTGAGAGAATGAATGAATGAATGAATGAATGAATGAATGAATCAAACATCTGCAAGCCAACAACCAAGCTCAGGGAGCACCAAGGACCACAATTCAACCCTGAGCTACTGAATTTGTCTTCTACTGCATCCATTCCTCATTGATCATATCTGTAGGGCCAGCGCAGAGCACTATATTTCTTCCATAACCTTATCTATATTCAGCCCACTTTCCTCCAGCAGCTGTTCATTCTTCACCCTTTTCTTCTTAACGCAACCTGTCCTCATTGCATTCACATTTTTATTTTTTCTGGCCCAGGCAATTCTCTCCTCCTGTAGTAGAGCAGGCAGCACAGTTCCTTCAATCCTTTAAAAAAAAAAAAATTGGCTTTTACCCTCGATCACATTCAAGCCGTGACCTTTCTGTTGGCATTTGTGCAGGCTTCGTTTTCTCAGTCACGGCATCTCTTCCGCAGAGTTGGAAGGGACCTTGGAGGTCTTCTAGTCCAGCCCCCTGCTTGAGCAGGAAACACTATCCCATTTCAGAGAAATGGTGGTCCTGTCTCTTCTTAAAAGCCTCCAATAATGCTAGGCTAAAATATTAAATACAGATTGGAATCGAATCGAATTGAATGTGTTGGAAGGGACCTTGGAGGTCTTCTAGTCCAGCCCCCTGCTTGAGCAGGAAACACTATCCCATTTCAGAGAAATGGTTGTCCAGCCTCTTCTTAAAAGCCTCCAATAATGATAGGCTAAAATATTAAATACAGATTGGAATCAAATTGAATGTGTTGGAAGGGACCTTGGAGGTCTTCTAGTCCAACCCCCTGCTAGAGCAGGAAACACTATCCCACTTCAGAGAAATGGTTGTCCAGCCTCTTCTTAAAAGCCTCCAATAATGATAGGCTAAAATATTAAATACAGATTGGAATCGAATCGAATTGAATTGAATGTGTTGGAAGGGACCTTGGAGGTCTTCTAGTCCAACCCCCTGCTCAAGCATGAAATACTATAACTGGTTCTCCAATCTCTTCTTAAAAGCCTCCAGTGTTGGACCCCCCATAACTTCTGGAGGAAAGTTGTTCCACTAGTTAATTGTCCTCACTGTTAGGAAGTTTCCCCTTACCTCCAGATTGCTTCTCTCCTTGATTAGTTTCCATCCATTGTTCTTCTCCTGCCCTCAGGTGCTTTGGAGAATAGTTTGACTCCCTCTTCTTTGTGGCAGCCGTTGAGATATTGAAACACTGCTATTATGTCCTTCCAATCCTTCCTTTCTCTAGACTGGCCAAGCCCAAATCCTGCAATCGTTCTTCATATGTTTTAGTCTCCAAGCCTTTAATCATCTCAGTTGCTCTTTTTTTAATTATTTAATATTAAATTTTTATTTCTCATATATACATTCACAATTATATGATTTCATAACTGTTATTAATAATATGTATTTGTAACAATTTTTCTCCCCTACAGTTGACAATATAATTGAAATTGCTTTCTTACCATCCCATAAACCCATCTTATTTTACAACAATCCTACTTCTTCTTCCTTCCTTCCCTCCTTCCTTCCCTCCTTCCTTCCGTCCCTCCTTCCACCTTCCCTCCCTCCTTTCTTCTCTCCTTCTCTCCTTCCCTTCTTCCTTCCCTCCTTCTTTCCCACCTTCCTTCCCTCCTTTCTTCTCTCCTTCTCTCCTTCCTTTCCTCCTTCCTTCCCTCCTTCCATGGCCCCTTCCCTCTCTCCTTCATCCCCTCCTTCCTTCCCTCCTTTCTTCTCTCCTTCTCTCCTTCCTTCCCTCCTTCCTTCCCTCCTTTCTTCTCTCCTTCTCTCCTTCCTTCCCTCCTTCCTTCCCTCCTGCTTTTCTCTGAACTTTTTCCCAAGTCTCGAACATCTTTGTCATATTGTGTCTTATGAATCAGCCTCCACCAGAAAAAACGTCAATCCTTTTGACCTTCTAGAAGACGTGGAAGGGGGAGCTAAATGGCATCCCCTTTCATCACATTTTAGGCAGAATTCAGACGCTTCTCCAGGTAAATAAACTCATCTCCCTGTCGTTGTGTTGCTATTTTTCCCTTTGAACAGAAGACTCTTTGTCAATTTGGGCGACTTCAAGATGGATGGACTTCAACTCCCAGAATTCCCCAGCCAGCGGTAATTCGTCTTAATGTTCAACATAGGCGAAGTCTTCACATCAATTTAGAGCAATTCCACAAACTTCTTCATGAGCAAACCCCGTTTGTATTTTAACAACTCTTCAAGCACAGATCTATACTTGCAATCTTACTGTATCTCACCAGAAATACGATATCCTTTCCATCCTTTTTCCCCTGAGGTAAAAGATGTCAGTTTAATTCCTTTCATGTGTTTCTCTCCTTCCCTTCAAAATCTCTAAAAGAAAAAAAAATCTTCCCATGTCCCCTCACTTCAGTTTTATCTTAAATATTTTTACTACTTTCTTTTATTGACTAGATCTGATGTTGTTACCTAGTTGGGTAATGAAATGTCTGCAAGAAAACCATCAAGATCAGAGAGCACCAATGACTCCATCCTCTTCCTCCTCCTCCTCTTCCTCCTCCTCCTCTTCTTTCTCCTCCTCTCCACAAACCACACTCCCTTTTAGCACTGATGACGTTACCAAGTTTTGTAATGAAAGGTCTTTAAGAAAACTACCAAGCTCAGAGAGCACCAAGGACCCCACAGTTGTTGTTGTCGTCGTCGTCCTCCTCCTCCTCCTCCTCCTCCTCTCCACAAACCACACTGCCTTCCAGCACCGATGATGTTCCCTAGTTGGGTAATGAAATGTCTGCAAGAAAATCTCACAGTCCTCCTCTTCCTCTTCCTCCTTCTCCTCCTCTCCATAAACCCCACTCCCTTCTAGCACTGATGATGTTATCTAGTTCGGTAATGAAACATCTGTAAGAAAACCACCAAGCTCAGAGAGCACCAAGGACCCCGCAGTTCTTCTTCTCCTCCTCCTCCTCTTTCTCCTCCCCCTCTCTACAAACCACACTCCCTTTTAGCACTGATGACGTTACCTAGTTTTGTAATGAAAGGTCTTCAAGAAAACTACCAGGCTCAGAGAGCACCAAGGACCCCACAGTCCTCCTCCTCCTCCTCCTCTTCCTCCTCTACACAAACTCCACTGCCTTCTGGAACTGATGATGTTACCTAGTTTTGTAATGAAATGTCTGCAAGGAAACAATCAAGTTCAGAAGGCACCAATGTGTTTAACTTTAAAACAACTTTAACCGCCCAACCTCCTCATTGTCCGAATCTGCTGCCAGCTCAGTGGGCCACTGGCGGACCAGAACCAGTGCCGGATTTAGGTGAAAAGAGGCCCTAGGCTATTCCACTTATGAGGCCCTTTCACCTCCCATTTTTAAGTTTGTAAATTACATGAGAGACAATAAAATACATCATTACTGTGATATATATCAATATATATCAATATATATAGCTGGCCTCCCGACGGAGGGCGGCTCTGCTCTGCGGCAAAGGCAGCGAGGCCAGCCGCCTCCCCTGCTGCGCTCAGCTATAGCAATAGCAATAGCAGTTAGACTTATATACCGCTTCATAGGGCTTTCAGCCCTCTCTAAGCGGTTTACAGAGTCAGCATATCGCCCCCACAGTCTGGATCCTCATTTCACCCACCTCGGAAGGATGGAAGGCTGAGTCAACCTTGAGCCGGTGAGATTTGAACCGCTGAACTGCAGATAGCAGTCAGCTGAAGTGGCCTGCAGTACTGCACCCTAACCACTGCACCACCTTGGCTGCCCGGCTCGGCCCCCTCGCCCTCACCTGCCTGGCCGCTGGTGGGCTCCGCGTCGACGGGGCGTCTACTGGGAGTGGCCGCGCCTCTCTCCCGACCTCCGGTGCCGGGAACGTGGGCAGGCTCCCCAACTGCCGTGGCACTGGAACAATCTTAACCAATACATTTTTATGGAGGAGAGAAGGAGAGAAGAAAGGAGGGAAGGAAGGAGGGAAGGAAGGAGGGAAGGAAGGAGGAGAGAAGAAAGGAGGGAAGAAAGGAGGGAAGGAAGGAGGGAATGTAGGAGAGAAGGAAGGGGGGAAGAAAGGAGGAAAGGAAGGGGGAAAGGAAGGAGAGAAGGAGAAAAGAAAGGAGGGAAGGAAGGAAGGAAGGAAGGAGGGAAGGAGGGAAGGAGAGAAGGAGGGAAGGGGGAAGAAGGGAGGAAAGGAAGGAGGGAAGGAAGGGGAATAGGAGAGAAGAAACGAGGGAAGGAAAGAGGGAGGGAGGGAAGAAGAAGTAGGACCGTTGTAAGATAAGATGGATCTATGGGATGTTAAGAAAGCAATCTTCAAGTATATTGTCAACTGTAGGGAAAAATTGCTATAAAAATAAATAAATACTCAATACATTTTTATGTTTGTTTATTAGTCACATGCGTAGAATTTCTCCTTATTTTCGGTTCAGTGTTTTAGTGTTCACTGTTTTTAGAATAATGTAATTTTAATTTTGCTAACAATTTGAATGTAGGCCCCTCTTGATCTTGAGGCCCTAGGCTGAAGCCTAGTTAGCCTATAGGGAAATCCGGCCCTGACCAGAACACTGTAAACATATTTTAGATACACATGAAAGGACCTTTCTATCAGCCTGCCTTGTTTTTGCATTCTGAGCTTCTTATCACCCTTAAATCCTTCACTAATTCTCTCCCTCTTTCATCCTGAACAATTAAATTAATTGAGGCTCATAGGTTCATATTTGCTATCAGGGATGTATGAATAGACGTCTGCTTAAAGCATGCATTTAACTGAGCTTTTCCTAGTCTCTCCTCCCATTCTTTCATCTCGGAAATCACTTTCCCTGTAAACTTTTTATCTCATTCCTCCCTATTTTTATACAGGTCCTAATAGAATAATTTGTTTTCCCCTTGGGCCACATGCATTCTGAATATGGCACATTTTCTGTAAATATATATATATATGCATCTGGTTCTTCTATTATCAATATTCACGGAGTATGTTGTTAGTTACAAAGTCGTGTCTGAGCCCATGGACTATGTTATTCCAGGCCTTCCTGTCCTCTACCATCCTCTGGAGTCCATTTAAACTCACGCCGGCTGCTTCAGTGACTCCATCCAGCCCCCTCCTTCTCTGCCGTCCCCTTCTTCTTCTTTTGCCCTCCATCTTTCCCAGCATGAGGCTCTTCTCCAGGGAGTCCTTCTTCCTTCTCATCAGGTGGCCAAAGTCTTTGAGTTTCCTCTTCAGGATCTGGCCTTCTAAAGAGCAGCCAGGGTTGATCTCCTCTAGGACTGACCAGTTGGATCACCTTGCAGTCCAAGGGACTCGATGCAGGAGTCTTCTTCTCCAGCACCAGAATTCAAGGGCCTCCATTCTTTGGCTCCCAGCCTTCCTTATGGTCCAACCTTCACAGCCATCCATTGCAACTGGGAAAACCACAGCCTTGATAATAAGGTTTAAGGTTTAATTTTATTTATAGGCCGCCCAATCCTGGAGGACTCCGGGCGGCTTACAGCAAGGGAAGAAAAATAATAATAATAATAAAAAATAATAATAAAAAAAGACAAGATTAAAACAACAGAGATACATTCGTTTCGGTTGGGGCTGGACCTCAACAGTGAGGTCAACAGCCCCAGGCCTGTTGGAATAGCCAGGTCTTGACAGCTTTTCTGAAGGTCATGAGAGTGGGTAAGGTCCGGATTTCTGGGGGTAGTTTGTTCCAAAGGGTCGGAGCAGCCACAGAGAAGGCGCTCTTCCGAGGAGCCGCCAGCCGACATTGTCTGGCCGACGGCATCTGAAGGAGACCCAATCTGTGGGATCTCACCGGCCGCAGGGAGGTATGTGGCAGTAGGCGGTCTCGCAGGTACGCTGGGCCTAAGCCATGTAGGGCTTTAAACAGGGGTGGGTTTCAACCGGTTCGCGGCGGTCCCTGCGAACCGGTTGGTCGGCGAACCCGGAAGTAAGTAACTTCCGGGAACGGCGAAGGGCCCAGCCATCCGCCCGCACTCCTTACCCGGTTTTGACGAGTTCTGCGCTTCCACGCATGCGCAGGACGCATACAGCGCCTGCGCGATCCTCCAGGAGCAGCTGGAGCATCGCACAGATGCTAGTATGCATGCGTATGCCGCAGGCATGCACACGCGCACCGCACGCATGCACGAGGACGCCGCCGGCCCCGTTCCAACCGAACCGGTTGGAACGGGGCGAGAAACCCACCCCTGGCTTTAAAGGTGATAACCAACACCTTGAATTGTGTCCGGAGACCAATAGGTAGCCAGTGCAGCTCGCGGAGGACAGGTGTAACATGGGTGTATCTAGGTACATCCAGTATAGGGACTTTTATTGGCAGGGTGAGGTTTCTGCAGGAGTGTAACATGCAGCTCTAGATTTCAAATTTCCTATCTACCTTCAACACCATGAATGTCACGCCTTCACACCTGCAGTTACTGGCACATATTATAACCTTGTCATTCTTAATTAAAGCTATATTGTAACCCTGTCATTCTTAATTAAAACTGTGTCTTAATTTCCCAGCAGTTAATCAATTATGCTCCGTTTCTGTTACGTCTTTCCCTTGTCTCTTAGTTTTCACAGGCTTTACCCATCTACTCTTCTCCCTTCGCTTTATTAATTTGTTTTTTATGAGATTAACCTGCCTTTATCATTTTTATATATCCCTTTCCTCCTCCTGTTTTCCCCCCACAATAATAATCCTGGCAGGTGACAAAGAGAAACTGGCCCAAACTTTCCTGCTTAATGAAGAACTAGAAATCAACATCTCCCGGTGATTGGCCCAAACTCACCCAATCGGTTCTCATGCCTAATGCAGAATTAGAACTCACCAACCTCTAGTGATTGGCTGAAAGTCACCCAGCCAGCTTTCAGGCTGAGTGCAGAACTAGAACTCACCATTAAAGCAGCCGTAAAGTGAGATTTGGACATTAAGTGTGAAACCTACTGGGTCAGGCTGGACAGCCTCTTAGAGCCCCTATACTTCTATATTAAAAGCCACATAGACAGAGTCGGAACTTGCAATAGAAACAGGAAGCCTGTGCCTAACCATAAGATGTCGAAAAAGCCTATGTCGAAAGCTTATGTTAAAAGTCCTAGGTTCAATTAAAGTTCATTAATGACACGTACTCCATAGACCAAAGGAGAAGTAAGACCCCATCTCCTTATAAGGCTTTCTCCTCAAGGTAACCACTAAGAAATGTGTTAAGTATTTCCATGTTGCAATGCTTTTGAGAATGTATAAGAATGTGTGCTTCGATAATGAAGGTTGTTCAGAACTTGTGCTAGCTTTCTGAACCTGGCTGCCAAATAAACTTTTCCTGTATCCTGAGAAGTCTAACACCTGTCATTTTTTGCAACACCATCTCCTGGTGATTGGCCCGAATTCAACCAGTTGATTTTCATGCTAATGCAGAACTAGAATTCACCATCCTCTGGGGATTGGCTCAAAAGTCACCCAGTCAGCTTTCGTGCCGAATGCAGAACTAGAACATTGTTGGCAAGGTGATGTCTCTGCTTTTTAGGATGCTGTCGGGTTGGACTAGAAGACCTCCCGGGTCCCTTCCGACTCTGTTTTTTCCGCCTTCTGTAAATAGTGTAGCAACAGAACTGCTGTGCAGACGGTGGGAAATGCTTCCTAATGATCACTAAAGCTAGAGATACGCTCCGCATCTAATCCGCCACCAGGCACCCACCAAATGACTCCAAAAGGAGAATCAATTTTCATAGGAGCAGCTTTGGACATCCATCAACGTGGCTCGAGAAATTTAGGCCCTGCCAGCAGCAAGAATAGCAGGCCAAACTATCATTTCTGGCTAGCATTCGGAGTGAGTAATGGGATAATGCAAGGTTAAGGTCATTATCTTATAGAGCATGGGCCTGACAAGGGAGGAGGGGGGGGGGGAAATACAGCTTTTGTCCAGACAGGCCAATATTTTCATTTCAAATGCACTTGGGCTGCGGTGGCAGGTTCAGTATTTTATGGCAAATGGCATCATTTCCAGAGTTTTTTTTTCTTTCTTTTTATCGTGCTTGCTTTGGCGCAGCGCTAAGAGTGAAAAATAAGAATCTGTTCCTTTCATTTGGTCCACCAAAGGCCAAGGAAGTAAATGTTACCCATGGGAATTGAACCCAGAGAGGTGTAAGCTACTGTGAAACTTTTACAGGGAACTTTTGAGGGCCATTAAGGAGAATGGGATGTGGTGGCTCAGTGGCTAAGATGCTGAGCTGGTCAATGAAAAAGGTCGGCAGTTCGTTGGTTCGAATCCCTAGTGCTGCATAATGGAGTGAGCTCCCATTACTTGTCCCAGATTCTGCTGGCTCTTTGGCTTTGAAATGGAGATGAGCACCGCCCCCTAGAGTCGGGAACAACAACTAGCACATATGTGCGAGGGGAACCTCTTTACCTTAAGGAGAAGAAATATGAATCTGAACAAGGAAGGAACTTTTATTTGGTTAGAAGGAGGATACAGTACAGGTCCTGGGTTCACACCCATTCATTTAACAAGAGCAATTGCACCCGGAACTTACATATCGCTTTGTGGTGCTTTACACCACTCTCTAAGTGGATTTACGCAGTCAGCCTCTTGCCCCCAACAATCTGGGTCCTCATTTTGCTAACCTCGATAGGACGGAAGGCTGAGTCAACCTTGATCCCATCAAGGGATCCCTGGCAATTGGTAGAGTTAGTCTGCAGTACTGCATTCGAGAAGGAAGGAAGGAAGGAAGGAAGGAAGGAAGGACAAAAGGAAAGAAGGAGAGAGACAGAAGAAAGGAGAGAAGGTAATGAAAAGGAAGGAAGGGAGGGAGGAAGGGAAATAGCACATATATCACTATGCAGTGCTTTACAGCCCTCTCGAAGTGGTTTACAGAGTCAGCCTCTTGCCCCCAACAATCTGGGTCCTCATTTTGCTGACTTCGGAAGGACGGAGGGCTAAATCAAGCTTGAGCCAGTCAGGATCGAACTCCTGAGAGTGGGCAGAGTCAGCCAACAATTCTGCATTCTCACCATTCTGCCACCATGACTTCCAATGGTTCAGTGACCATTTGAAGTTATAATGGCAATTTTATTATAATTTCTTCTTTAAAAACTTCCAGTAACGTGGCACCCACAACTTCTGGAGGCAACTTCTGTTCCACCGATCAATTGTTCTCACTGCCAGGAAGTTTCTCCTGAGTTCTAGGTTGGTTTCTTTTGGATTTAGTGTTCTAGTCTAAATCCCTACTCAAACAGGAGGCCCTATACCATTTCAGGCATGTGACTGTCCAGTTTCCTCTTAAAAACCTCCAGTGTTGGAGCATTTACAATTTCTGAAGACAAGCAGTTCCACTGGTTAATTGTCCTCACTGTCAGGAAATGTTTCCTTCGTTCTAAGTTGCTTCTCTCTTTGGTTAGTTTCCATTCATTGCTTCTTGTCCTGCCCTCAGGTGCTTTGGAGAACAGGTTGACCCCCCTCTTCCAGAGGTGGGTTCCTACCAGTTCACACCTATTCGGTGGAACTGGTTTGTCAAATCTACCGAACCGGTTAGAAGAGGTTCCAGCAGTGGACCCGGAAAGCAGGCCACACCTACAGAAGAGGTTGCAAAAATTTTTGAAACCCACCACTGGACCTTGGATAGGATTATTCTACACTATCATGCTCATATTTATAAAACTCAGTGCCTCTGTGAAAGGTAAGGATGACTACTGCGTTTGTGGTGCAATCAGAACATTGCGTGGGTTGAAGTTGTTTTAACGCAAACCAAAGATGCCTTTTAAAAAACAAGTTTACATCATATTCTTATGCAGGTCAGTGCTGTGTGTGAGGTCATTTAAGGTGGTTCTGACAAGTGTCGTCGGCATCTTCATATCCGGTCACATGGGTGGCAAGCCACTTCCATCCGGTCACATGGGCGGCAAGCCACTCCCACAAAGGAGGCCACACCCACAGAGTAGGTTCGAACAATTTTTGAAACCCACCACTGCCCTCTTCTCTCTGACTTCACCATCAGTTTTAAGACTGGCTGTTCTACCTGTTCTCATTTGTTTCCTCTTTTTGATATGTTAGTCCTTTTTTATTTTTTTTTACACACTGCTCTTTGACATTTCGCACAAGGGCTTGTAGAGTTCTAGCATTTGATAGTGTAACTCCTAATCATTGTCAATTTTAATTGCATGTGTCATCTTTAACATCGCTCCCTGTGACATTTCCCTTTGGTCTCTGCAGTTCTCCCAGCTGTAAAAAAAACCACAACTTCCTTTCTGTCTGCGGTGGCACCGTCCGTGTTAATTGGGAGTCCTGCTAATGGATAATTGCAGATTGCACATTGTTGCAGTTACAAAGGCTGCCTCTCCTACCACAAACTAAGACTTTCCAAGTATCTTT
This sequence comes from Thamnophis elegans, assembly GCF_009769535.1. Taxonomy (NCBI): domain Eukaryota; kingdom Metazoa; phylum Chordata; class Lepidosauria; order Squamata; family Natricidae; genus Thamnophis; species Thamnophis elegans. Next base: position 76,939,776 of record NC_045548.1, on the reverse strand, counting down.
GGATCCGCTGACAAATATTTGAGCAGCCTGAGCCAGGTTTCTCCCATCACTCTGTAACAACATCATTTGCGTTAATTAGATTTGAACTTCATTTAAGTCACAGATTCTTGCCATTTGCTTTAATTTGCTTAACTTATCTTAATTCCCCCTGATTTGTTTAATTTATCGGTAGGTAAATGCACGGGAAGCTGAGGCTTGCCAGAAAAAAACACTGCTCCGAGCTCATAAATGTCATATTTATTTCCTTTCCTTCGCCATTAATGGTGAGATCACAACTGACCATAATCGACCTAGCAAAAAATGATTAAAACAAGCTGGGCTCAAAATACTAGTCTGTTTCTTTTTTCCCCTAAGCTAAATATCAATTAGAATAGAATAGAATAGAATAGGGAATAGAATAGGGAATAGAATAGAACAGAACAGTAATGAAACGGAACAGGAACAAGAACAAGAAGAAGAACAAGAACAGAACAGAACAGAACAGGAATAGAATAGACTAGAATAGAATAGAATGTACAGTGGTGTGGAATAGAATAGAATAGAACAGAGCAAGGAGGGAAGGAAGGAGAGAAGGAGAGAAGAAAGGAGGAAAGGAAGGGGGAAAGGAAGGAGAGGAGAAAAGAAAGGAGGGAAGGAAGGAGGGAAGGAAGGAGGGAAGGAGAGAAGGAGGGAAGGGGAAGGAGGGAAGGGGAAGGAGGGAGGGAAGGAAGGGGAGTAGGAGAGAAGAAACGAGGGAAGGAAAGAGGGAGGGAGGGAAGAAGAAGTAGGACCGTTGTAAGATAAGATGCATCTATGGGATGTTAAGAAAGTAATCTTCAAGTATATTGTCAACTGTAGGGAAAATTGTTATAAATACATATTATTAATAACAGTTATGAGATCATATAATTGTGAATGTATATATGAAATAAATGAAAAAGAAAAGAAAAAAAATTAGGAAAAAAAAAGAATAGAACAGAACAGAACAGAACAGAATATAATAGTTATTTATTGGCCAAATGTGATTGGACCAGGAGTGGGTTCCTCCCAGTTCTACCCTCCTCTATAGAAGAGGTTCCACAAATCTATGCCATTTAGAACCGGTTCCAGCTCCCTCCCCCACCCATCTGCGTCACGCTTGCTCTGTCCACCGCTCACTGATTGGCTGGCTCACCAATCACCCCGCCCGCCTCTAAGAGTCCTATCTAAACCTTAAAGTCTTAAAGCTGTCAAGTTTGAACATCCCTGGGGTTTTTTTTCTAAAGGGTTAGGGGTGCGAGGGTCTTTTAACTTGACAGCTTTAAGACTTGCACACTTCAATGCCAGAGTTCCTGAGCCAACTTGACTGGAGGAGGAATTCTGGGAGTTGAAGTCCACAAGTCTTGCAGCTGTCAAGTTTGAACACCCCTGGGTTTTTTTTTCTAAAGGGTTAGGGGTGCAAGGGTCTTGTAACTTGACAGCTTTAAGACTTGCGTGCTTCAAATGCCAGAGTTTCTGAGCCAACATTTTGGTGAGTTTCACCATATTTACAAATTGGCCACGCCCACCCAGTCACATGACTGCCAAGCCACTCCCACTCAGTCACATGGTCGGAAAGCCACTCCCACAAAGCAGGCCACACCTACAGAAGAGGTTCTAAAAAAATTCGAAACCCACCACTGGATTGGACACACAAAGAATTTGTCTTTGGTGCAGATGCTCTCCGTATACATAAAAAGACAAGATATATTCATCAAGAATCGTAAGGTACAACACTTAATGATAGTCATAGGGTACAAATAAGCAATCAGGAAACAATCAATATCAATATAAATCGTAAGGATACAAGCCACAAAGTTACAGTCCTCCAGTCATAAGTGTGTGAGGAGATGGGTGATAGGAACGATGAGAAAACTAATAGTAATAGCAATGCAGCCTTAGTGAATATTTTGACAGTGGTGAGGGAATTATTTGTTTAGCAAAGTGATAGCTTTCCGGGGGAGGAGAAACTGTCCTTGTGTCTAGTTGTCTTGGTGTGCAGTGCTCTATAGCATCATTTTGAGGGTAGGAGTTGAAACAATTTATATCCAGGATGCGAGGGGTCTGTAGATATTTTCACCACACTCTTTTTGACTCCTGCAGTGTGCAGGTCCTCAATGGAAGGCAGGTTGGCAGTCATGGTTTTCTCTGCAGTTCTGATTATCCTCTGAAGTCTCTGTCTGTCTTGTTGGGTTGCAGAGCCATACCAGACAGTTATGGAGGTGCAGATGACGGACTCCATCATTCCTCTGTAGAACAGAACCATCAGCTCCTTGGGCAGTCTGAGCTTCCTGAGTCGGCGTAGAAAGAACCTTATTTGTTGTGCTTTCTCGACGACGTGTCTTCAGTTCCAGATTGTTCCGGTCGCACCACGAGGATAGTTGTTCAACCTCCCATCTGTAATGCAGTTTCATCGTCGTCTCGAATGAGACCAATCACTGTTGTATCCTCTGCAAACTTCAGTAGCTTAACAGATGGATCATTTGAGATGCAGCCATTGGTATAGAGAGAGAAGGGAAGTGTATGATGTATGAGTTTTAACCATAGTGTATTTATAGTTCCAAGAGCTTCATTTTTAAGAGTGATAACACAACTATTGCAAGCAGATCAGTATTATTACCCCTATAATGCAGATGGAAGGACAGGATTAAAAGCTAGCATTGAGCCTCAGGCATTCCTCGGAAATCTTCTGCATTTTTTCCAACAATGTATTACGATGTTCGATGGGCCATAGAGGAGGAAATAATATTAGGTGTCTGTTCTGACCCCGCTCCTCCGTCCAGGAACGAAAGCCAAAAGCAAATGTAAATAAGAATACTTTTAATCAGTCCAGACTCTCGTTGGCTGCAAGCCCAAAATAAACAAAGAGATAAGCACTCTGGCGCAAACATCTCCTATCTTTACACAGTTGTTCTTGCCGCCGAGTAGCCCTTCGACGGCGTGCATCCAGAAACAACTCACAAGTGTTTTCCTGAACACTCCCTCTGATCCAAGGCTCCGCCGCCACCAGTCTCTCCTCGCCCTGCTCGGAGTCGGCATCCTGTCCAGGGTCCTCCACCTCCTCCAAGGCCGACTCATAAGACCCCTTGCTGTCGGAGTCTGGCGGCAACTCCAACGGCTCCTGCCGGGCCACAACAGGTGCCTAATATTAACCGGTTATAAAAGCAATCTTCATCCTATAAAGGAGAAGACAAACATACATATGTAGATTTTACCTCACAAACATTCTAGAACAGGAGTATCCAACCTTAGCAACTTTAAGAACAGCGGACTTCAACTCCCAGAATTCCCTAGCCAGTCAAGTCCACAGGTCAAGGTGGATCTCCCTGCTCTAGAATGTTCTGGCTGGGGAATTCTGGGAATCGAAGTCCGTTGTTCTTAAAGGTTACCCAGTTAGGACACCCATGTTCTACAACCTCAAAGCTGACTTCTACCAATCTTAAGTTAATGATTCCAGGATTCCATACCATCTATCCTGCCAGAAGCCGTCAAATATATTCATCTTTCTTGTCTTTGTTCGGAAGACCATTTAGCTGGAAATGTTAGAGACATACTGGGTTTCTTGGACTAAGTTTGGGTAAGAATTAATTCACCGTTATTTCAGCTTTTCAAAATGGTGTAACCTCTTCCTCTCTGGTATCCAGTGGTTTACAATCTATGGAGTAGCATTGATGATGTTATCTAGTTTGGTCATGAAATGTCTGCAAGAAAACAACCAAGCTCAGAGACCATTCTCAAATGATTCAGATAAATAGAATAACAGATTTGGAAGGGATCTTGGAGGTCTTCAAGTCCAACCCCCTGCTTAGGCAGGAAACCCTATACCACTTCAGATAAATGGCTATCCAACATCTTCTTAAAAACTTCCAGTGTTGGAGTATTTACAACTTCTGGAGGCAAGTTGTTCCACTGATTAATTGTTCTGTCAGGAAATTTCTCCTCAGTTCTAAGTTGCTTCTCTCCTTGATTAGTTTCCACCCATTGTTTCTTGTTCTACCCTCAGATGCCTTGGAGAATAGTTTGACTCCCTCTTCTTTGTGGCAACCTCTGAGATATTGGAAGACTGCTATCATGCCACCCCAGTCCCTCTTTTCATAAGACTAGACATATCCAGTTCCAGCAACCGTTCTTCATGTTTTATCCTTGAGTCCCCTAATCCTCTTTGTTGCTCTTCTCTGTGCTCTTTCTAGAGTCTCCACATCTTTTCTACATCGTGGAGACCAAAACTGAATGCAGGATTCCAAGTGTGGCCTTACCAAGGCATTATAAAGTGGTATTAACCCTTCACGTGATCTTGATTCTATCCCTCTGTTTATGCAGCCTAGAACTGTGTTGGCTTTTTTGGCAGCTGCTGCACACGGCTGGCTCATATTGAAATGCTTGTCCATTAGGGCTCCAAGATATCTCTCACAGTTACTACTATTGAGCAAGGTACCACCTATACTGTACCTGTGCATTTTGTTTTTCTCGTCTAAGTGTAGAACCTGACTCTTTTCAGCAGTGAATTTCATTTTGTTAGATAGCGCCCCAATGTTCAAGTTTCTCAAGATCCTTCTGCATCTTCTGGAATATTGGCTATTCCTGCTAAATTGCTGTCATCTGCCAATTTGATGAGTTCCCCATCTATTCCCTCATCCAAATCATTGATGAAGATGTTGAAGAGTACCGGGCCTAAAACAGAACCCTGAGGTACCCCACTGCATCCCTCCCTCCATGTAGATGCAGTTCCATTGAAGACTCTCAATCCTGACAAGACCAAGTGGCTTGTGTTTTTTCCTCCCACAAGTTGGCTTAGTATTCCATCTCTCAGGCTGGGGGGTGAAATTATACGCCCCTCAGACAGGGTGCACAATTTGGGAGTCCTCCTGGACCCACAGCTGACTTTAGATTATCAGTTGTCGGCTGTGACCAGGGGGGCGTTTGCCCAGGTCCGCCTGGTGCACCAATTGCGTCCCCACCTGAACCGGGAGGATCTTACAACAGTCACTCATGCCCTCGTGACCTCAAGACTGGACTACTGCAATGCGCTCTACATGGGGCAGCCCTTGAAGAGTGTTCGGAGACTCCAGCTGGTCCAGAATGCAGCCGCGCGAGTGATTGTGGGTGCACCCCAGTACACCCACGTTACACCTATCCTCCGCGAGCTGCACTGGCTACCTATTGGTCTCCAGATATGCTTCAGGGTGCTAGTTATTACTTATAAAGCCCTACATGGTATTGGACCTGGGTACTTGAGAGACCGCCTTCTGCCGATTACCTCCCACAGACCCATTCGATCCCACAGATTAGGCCTCCTCCGTATTCCATCTGCCAGCCAATGTCGGCTGGCGACTACTCGGAGGAGGGCCTTCTCTGTGGCTGCCCCAGCCCTTTGGAATGAACTCCCCGTGGAGATTCGGACCCTCTCCACCCTTCAGGCCTTCCAGACGGCCGTGAAGACCTGGCTGTCCCGGCAAGCCTGGAGTTGAGTTCCCCCCGCCCTACTCACATTTGCTGTGTCTGTTGTGCTTTTAAATTGTTCGTATTGTCTGATTGTCTTTGTCTTACTTTTGTAATTTCCCCTCCCTTGGTTTTGTTCAGCCGCCCTGAGTCCCTTCGGGGAATAGGGCTGCCTACAAATTGAATAAACTCCAAACTCCAAACTCCAAGACTACACATTGAGTGTGGTTGGTCAGCCAGTTACCAATCCATCTGGTGGTGATGCTGTCTAACCCACATTTTTTTATTGTTATATCAAGTAGTAGGTTATGGTCTACTTTGTCAAATGTCTTACTGAAGTCCAAGTCCAAGATAGAAGATCTTCCATTAGTAATGTGTCAACATGACAAGAATCATTGCATGCACATTTTATTGACTAGTTGACACTGTATTTTGAGCGACTTCACAGAATCTTTTATGATCCACATGCAACATCTATCACGAAAATTCTTAAGAAGTGTATTCCAAGAGAGCAATTTGGTTCCTCAACCTTCTCAAGAACAGTTTAAACACCAGACTGATTTAGGAAAGAAAGAAAAATTTGGCTTTTTTGCTCCCAGGGTTGAATTCTATCGGATGTGACTCATCCTTTGAGCTAACACCATGTTTAGAAGATTATCCTATCTTGCTTCGGAGACGTGCATAGAGCAGAAAGCGAGCCAATGGCCCACTTAATACATCAAGAAAATGTTTACGATCTGTAAATCTTTTAGAAAGCAGAGACTCCAAGAAAGGCAGTTTCTGCTTGAGTTAATGTGTTTGGAATTGGGTCACTTACCAGAAAAAACGTTCGTTGCATCAACAGTATTTCAGGATTAATATGGAGGAGCTAAAAGGTGAGTAGATGAAAGGAAGAAAGGAGTGCAGAATGGACTACCCGTTTTTCATTATGGTAATATTAACAGTCTTAAAATTCCTGAGTGGCTCAGTTTTTATCAATCGAGTTTTGTTTCATTTTTCTTCCATATGGAGCTACTTGCAAATCATCTTCATTTTGCAGCTACAGCTTTACAATACAATAGCAGAGTTGGAAGGGACCTTGGAGGTCTTCTAGTCTAACCCCCTGCCCAGGCAGGAAACCCTATACCGTTTCAGACAAATGGCTATCCAGCATCTTCTTAAAGACTTCCAGTGTTGGAGCATTCACAACTTTTGGTGGTAAGATGTTCCACTGATTAATTGTTCTCACTGTCAGGAAATTTCTCCTCAGTTCTAAGTTGCTTCTCTCCTTGATTAGTTTCCACCCATTGCTTCTTGTTCTACCCGCAGGTGCGTTGGAGAATAGCTTGACTCCCTCTTCTTTGTGGCAACCCCTGAGATATTGGAAGACTCCTATGATCTCTTCCCTGGTCCTTCTTTCTATTAAACAACCGGTTCTCTCCCCTAATGATTATCTGGGTAGGTGGGGCTTGGTGGTCATGTGACTGGGAGGGCGTGGCCAACTCAAGGTCACTCTGGGCGATGGGCGCTTCATCTTAGCTGTGACAATGTAATAAGGGTTAACCGGAGGGGCAGTTTCTGTAAGCAGGGCAATCAAGATGACGCTAGAAGCAACACCAGGATGTTTCCTTCCTCCCTTCCTTACAGGATTAGCCTTGTAAAGTGGAGAAAAACAAAAGGAGATTTCCTCCAACAACTGGTTCTCCCAACTGCTTAGAAAGTTACCAACCGGTTCTCCCGGATAGGTGCAAACTGGCTGAATCCCACCACTGATTCACACCCCGGTCAGTGTCTCTTCACACTTCTACCATCGGACAGGAAGATATCGAAGCAGAGCCAGCTGAACAAATCGATTTAAAAATAGACTCTTAAACACAAATACAGTCACTCCGCACACAAGTGGAAATGTATGATCAGTTTTTCTTTTTCTTTCTTTCTTTCTTTCTTTCTTTCTTTCTTTCTTTCCTTCCTTCCTTCCTTCCTTTCTTTCTCTTTCTTTCTTTCCCCCTAATTACTTGCATAGGAATTATTCTTTATACTATTTGTGTTGTTTGTATTTGTTATAATGGATTGCACCAGTGAGGCTAAAACCACTTTCATTGTATACGTGATGTACAACGACAATAAAGGCTATATTATACAATAACAGTTGGAAGGGACCTTGGAGGTCTTCCAATCCAACCCCCTGCTCAGGCAGGAAGCCCTATCCCATTTCAAACCAATGCCTCTCCAATCTCTTCTTAAAAACCTCCAGTGTTGAAGCATTCGCAACTTCTGGAGGAAAGTTGTTCCACTGGTTAATTGTCCTCACTGTTAGGAAGTTTCTCCTTAGTTCCAGGTAACTTCTCTCCTTATTTAGTTTCCATCCATTGCTTCTTATCCTGCCCTCAGGTGCTTTGGAGAATAGTTTGACTCCCTCTTCTTTGTGGCAGCCCCTGAGATATTGGAAGACTGCTATCATGTCTCCCCTAGTCCTTCTTTTCTTTAGACTGGCCAAGCCCAAATCCTGCAATCGTTCTTCATATGTTTTAGTCTCCAAGCCTTTAATCATCTCAGTTGCTCTTCTCTGAACTTTTTCCCAAGTCTCGAACATCTTTGTCATATTGTGTCTTATCAATCAGCCTCCAGCAGAAAAATGTTCCACTGATTGATTGTTCCAACTGTCAGGAAATTTCTCCTTAGTTCTAGGAGTTCCAGGAACTGGGAATGGCTAGTCTAGTGAAGAGAAGGACCAGGGGAGACAGGATAGCATCTTCCAATATTTGAGGGGCTGCCACAGAGAGGAGGGGTTCAAGATATTTTCCAAGGCACCCAAAGGCCAGACAAGGAATAATGGATGGAACCCGAGATTCAAACTAGAAATAAGGAGAATTTTTTTTGACTGTGAGAGCAATCAACAGTGTGGAAGTTGTAGGAACTTCATCACTGGAGGCTTTCAAGAAGAGACTGGAGTGTCATCTATCAGAAATGGTGTAGGATCTGCTTGGGCAGGGGGGTTGACTAGATGGCCTATAAGGTCCCTTCCAACTCTGTTATTCTGTTAATGTCAGGCCTGCAATTATATCCCTTTTAGAAGTTTTGGCCTGCCACACTTTCTCTTATTTCAATATGCTGTTTCATTAGTATAGTCGATGGGAGGGGGGAATAGACAGGAGTAGGATTGAGGAATGTATTGCTGTCATTCTTTTCTAGAAGACCAAGGTCATCTTTTGTCTCCGCACTTTTACACCTGACCGGAAGCAGCTGGGTGGAGACGCCAGCGTGGAAGAAGAAGATTGGACCATGTGATGGATTGTGGGTGTGGGGACAAGATCATGAACTTTTAACTGGGTGGAATTCTGATGTCATTTCCAGAATTGGGATTAACACAGATGTGCTAAGATGTCTGCTTTATTAAATTGGAACTTTAAGGATCGTTTTGCCTTGGACTCTGATTTAATTCTACACGATACTTGGAACGCTGACAGTTAATCTGTTCGGTCGCTTCTCTGCTTTGCTTAGTTTCCATCCGTTGCTTCTTGGCCTGCCTTCAGCCCCTTTGGAGAATAGGTTGACTGTTTCTTTGTTGGCAGCCCCTCAAAGATTGGAAGAGTGCAGTGGTGTCCTTCTTTCTAACTCGGAATTTCGAGGGGTGTGTGAGCAGAATGCAGAAGAGGATGGAAGGACAAGCAGCTCACGGGGGAGCAATTTTGGAGGAAGCAGGATGAAACACCATTGCTGGTCAAGGCAGGAACGATTAGCCCTTGGACAACACCGGAGGTCAAACAAGAAAGAGTTTCTCCTGAACCCCAGAAGGATGTCTGTAGAATTTCCTCGCTTTCTGGGTCTTTGTGATGTAGGAAAAAAAAGAATGAAGAAAAAAATGTCTGAGAGACAAAGCAGGAGAAGCCATCGGAAAGCAGATATTCTGAAAAATCACATTTGTCATAAAAACACAGGTGCATTTAGAATTTATTCATCTGTATGGGGTGTTTGGTGTTTTGGGGTTTTTTTTATTACAGTTTTATTTGGCATCAGCAAGGCCCACTCAGCAGTCCTGTGTTGACAGCTTAGGGGCTTGAAATGGTCCTTTTCCTTGGATGCTGAGGGCTTATAAATCATGATTAGCCACTCTGCCAGCAAAGAAATAGAACCAGCAAAGGAACATTGAACAGGGTGGGGGAAAGAAGGAAGCAACCCCTCTACACCCCGTAATCTACAATCAAGAGTTGGGGGATGGGTTTGTTTTAAAAAAAGAATCTGTTGACAGATCTTTCAACAGTTTGAAGGGTCTCTTTTTAAAAAAAAATGTTTATAACCTTTAGCTCTACGCATGATGGGGATGGGGAGAGAGAGATGAAGAAAGAAAGGGAGTATATGGATGCAGAAGGGAAGGGAAGAGAGGGAAGGCAAGGGAGGGAAGGGAGTAAATGGATGAAGAACAGAAGGGAAGGGAAAGTAAATGAATGAACAATAGAAAGGAAGGAAGGGAAGGGGAGAGACGAAAAGGAAGGGAAGGGGAGAGAAGGGAAGGAAGGGGAGGGGTGGGAGTAAATGGATGAAGAAGGGAAGGAAAGGAAAAATAAATGGATGAAGATTGGAAGGAAGGAAGGAAGGAAGGGAGAGAGGGAGGGAGAGGGGGAGGGAGGGAGGAAGGAGGGGGAGGTAAGAGAAGGGAGTAAATAGATGAAGAAGGGGAGGGGAGGGGAGGGAACCATCCCATCTCCCCACCCCACTGTTTCTGTCAGTCTGCCAAGCTGGAAAGATTGGGGAACCGTGGAGTTCAAACCCCTCTTGGGGAACATTTAGGTGCTTTGAGCCACGGTGGCGCAGTGGTTAGAATGCAGCATTGCGGGCTAAATTCTGCAGACCATCAGGAGTTCGAATCTCACCGGGCTCAAGGTTGAGTCAGCCTTCCATCCTTCTGAGGTGGGTAAAATGAGGAGCCAGGTTGTTGGGGGCAAATATGCTGACTCTGTAAACCGCTTCGAGAGGGCTGTAAAAATACTATGAAGCGGTATATAAGTCTAAGGGCTGTTGCTATATAAGAGCCAGAGTGGTGGTGTGGTTGGAATGCAGTACTGCAAGTTAACTCGCTGCTCACTGCCAAAAGTTCAAGGCTGATCGGCTCAAGGTTGACTCAGCCTTCCATCCTTCTGAGGTCAGTAAATTGAGGACCCAGATTGTTGGGGGCAAGAGGCTGAGATTGTCAACTGCTTAGAGAGGGCTATGAAGTGGTACATAAGTGCCATTACTATTCTTTAATCTCTGTTTTTAAAAAGTTAGTTACTACTGTCTTGATCATCCTTGTTCAGGATGATTAGTTCCAATTCTAATGTTCCAATTCTGCTAAATTCTAAATTCGCGTACGATGTCCATAGTTAGGAACAACACTTGTGGTTAACTAACTCTTACCGCCAAGTGGAACAATTGCTTCTTGTGTCTTAAAAAGCCTTCTTAAGTCCATCCTTCTATTTGCTTTGTAAATTCCCCGGCTCAATTTTTGACTTGTGGTCTTAGCCTACGTATCAAAACCAACTCTTAATTTCAGCCACACGGTTCCTTAAAGTTTTAATTTCAAATTGAGACGTACAGTTGGGCCCCATCGCTTCAATGTCCCTTCCTTTCCTCCCTCCCTCCCATTTTAACCATTTAGCACAAAAATGTTTCAGGAGAGGAAAAAAATTCCTCCGGTTTCCAATTTAATCTAGGCAATTTCAGTTTGGCTGAGCCTCTCATCTGTCTTGAGATAACGATGGAGAAGTCATCCTTTCCCTCCCATAAGAAGGTCCAGTTTCATCTTTGGCATGAACATCAATTAAGACTACATTTAAAAGAGGAGAAAGGGGGGAAAAAACGAAACATACCCTTCGCTTTTTTACATCGCTTCATGGAAAGGTAAGTAGCACCTAGGAGTGATTCCTACCTTGAAATTTTCAAAGCTTCATCTACGACTTTCTATTAATCAGCGTCCAGCCGAGCATAATTTGCAAAATTCATGCCGCCTCTATTAAGCATTTTCCTTCTAAGCAAGTAAATGAAAGAGATTTGCTAATTCCAAGCGACATTTCATGAATTGGTAATTGGTGTGAGAACCTCAACAGTTCAGGGACGTATTAAATCCGTGCAAAATGCAAAACAGCCCTCTGAACTTTAATCAACTTTTTTTTGGTGCGTGCATATTTTATATTCCCCTCGGATTTTTATGAATATTGATACAATGGGGCATGATGAGATGGTTTGTAAATAGTTAGATGGCCCACTAGATGTTAGAGGATGTTGTAATGTACAGCATTATCTTTCTGCAGTTCAGATCCATCTGTTGTAGTAGGAGGATAGCAAAAGCTTTTCACAGGCACTTTGCGTATGCATCCGAAGTGTGGATTCATTTCAATGGGTGTGGAGACTGTGCTTGGACAGATGGAGAGAGTGAGGACTTGACCCTGAGGTAAGAAATTATCATCCCCAACAATGGAGATCAAATCCTCTGGAAAGACTGCTATGAATACTCAGGGACTGGATGGATGGATGGATATATGGATGGATGGATGGATGGATGGATGGATGGATGGGTGGGTGTGTGGGTGGGTGGGTGGGTGGATGGGTGGATGGATATATGGATGGATGGATGGATGGATGGATGGGTGGGTGGGTGGGTCAATGGGTGGGTGGGTAGGTTGATGGATGGAGGGATTTATGGATGGATGGATAGATGGATGAATGGCTGGATGGATATATGGCTGGATGGATACATGTATAGATACATGGATGGATGGATATATGAATGGATGAATAGATGGGTGGATGGGTGGATGGATATATGGATGGATGGATGGATGGATGGATGGATAGGTGGATGAATGGATGGGTGGGTGGGTGGATATATGGATAGATATATGGATGAATGGATATATGGATGGGTGGGTGGGTGGGTGGGTGGATATATGGATATATGGATGGATAGATATGGATGGATGGATGGATACCTGGATGGATGGGTGGGTGGATGGATATATGGATGGATATATGGATGGATATATGGATGGATGGATGGATGGATGGATATATGGATGGATATATGGATGGATATATGGATGGATATATGGATGTATGGGCAGATGAACAGATGGACAGGGCGGGGGGGGGGGGGCTTGGAAGGAGATTCTCCTGAATCCAACTGAATGAGAACTGGAAGAAATAAAACACAAGAAGATTTCAGTATTGAAACAATAAGATGAACATTCCTGACAGCACAAAGCAAAGTGTCTAAGACCTTAACTCTGGCCCCAGAGTGGGGAGGGAATGGGAACTTTGCAGTATCCTTCCCCCAGGAGTAGGGAGGGAATGTGGATTTTGCAATATCCTTCCCCTGGAGTGGGGAGGGAATGGAAATTTTGCAGTATCCTTCCCCTGGAGTGGGGAGGGAATGGGGATTTTGCAGTATCCTTCCCCTGGAGTGGGGAGGGAGTGGAGATTTTGCAGTATCCTTCCCCTGGAGTGGGGAGGGAATGGAGATTTTGCAGTATCCTTCCCCTGGAGTGGGGAGGGAATGGGGATTTTACAGTATCCTTCCCCTGGAGTGGGGAGGGAATGGAGATTTTGTAGTATCCTTCCCCTGGAGTGGGGAGGGAATGAAGATTTTGCAGTATCCTTCCCCTGGAGTGGGGGGGGGGGAATGAAGATTTTGCAGTATCCTTCCCCTGGAGTGGGGAGGGAATGGGGATTTTGCAGTATCCTTCCCCTGGAGTGGGGAGGGAATGAAGATTTTGCAGTATCCTTCCCCTGGAGTGGGAAGGGAATGGAGATTTTGCAGTATCCTTCCCCTGGAGTGGGGAGGGAATGGGGATTTTGCAGTATCCTTCCCCTGGAGTGGGGAGGGAATGAAGATTTTGCAGTATCCTTCCCCTGGAGTGAGGAGGGAATGGGGATTTTACAGTATCCTTCCCTGGAGTGGGGAGGGAATGAAGATTTTACAGTATCCTTCCCCTGCCATGCCTACCAAGCCACACCCACAAAACTGGTAGTAAAAAAAATGAATTTCACCACTGATCCTGACCCTCCTTTTTATATGTGGTGGACATAAAACGGAACTGGGACTTTGATTGCATTGTTGTGGTTGCAATATTAACTTTTTTTTAAAAACCTTTCCTATCAACACCTCTCTGATTTTCTATTATGAATACTTTTTCTGGGTCTTCTAAGTTTCCAACAGTCTTGTTCTGCAGAAACCATTTTTCCTCCTTTTGCAGTTCTCTGCAAATGTGTTGACTGTTACATTTTTTCCCGTGGCACAACTTTGCACTGCCAGAAAAATCACACTCCTCTATGCATTATTTACCAGTTAATAATACAAAATATATTCCAGAAGAAAATCTTCTGTTACTGTTGTTTTATTCCAGCCTTCCAATAAGTCAAGACGGACGCTGAACAGAATGGGCTGGTCCAGAAGAGATATAAAAACTGGGTCCAGAAGAAATGTTAAAATGGAGAGAGAGAGACAGAGACAGAGAGAAAGGGAGAGAGACAGACAGAGACAGACAGAGAGAGACAGAGAGAGACAGAGAGACAGAGACATATACAGAGACAGACACACAGAGAGAGAGAGAGAGAGACAGAGACAGAGACAGAGACAGAGACAGAGAGAAAGGGAGAGAGACAGAGAGAGACAGAGACATATACAGAGACAGGGAGAAAGGGAGAGAGACAGAGAGAGACAGAGACAGAGAGAGACAGAGACATATACAGAAACAGACACACACATACACACACACACACACACACACACACACACACAGAGAGAGAGAGAGAATTTGGGGTGAGCTTTTTTATTGTTCTAATTTCTTCCCTACCCCTTGAGCTGTTAAATTATGAACTGTAGCAAGTTAGCACCCACCCCTCTCCTAGAAAAATGAAATATTTTAGGAAATATTAAATGGGCAGAATATTCCCCCTAAAAGATAAGCAGAAATTCACTCCCACCCCCACCTTTGTCAAAGGGCCATTAAGGCCTGAACCAGTCTATTCCACGTAACAAAGATCTACCTCCTTCAGGCAGAGCCATAGGAGAAATTGCCCAAAGCCCTCTCATTACATCATCACCCAGCAAGAGTCAACCAAGCTTAGGACTCAGGGACAGCCTGCAGAGTTGCCCCTGCATGGCCCCATGGGGGTCTGACAACCAATCAGAACACAAGCTCAAATTCAAAAGCCCAACAGAGGGCATCAAACCCAGGCAACTCTCAGCATCTCTGCCCCCTTTTCCTTCTTCACCCAACATCTTCAAGCCATGCGGTCCTGTCCTCCATCAATAAACCTTCTTTCCAAGCAACTTCCATGAATCCAGTGTCTTTTTCCCCACTTGGAACGGAACCCAGGTGGACATTTCTTCCAAGAGAACCAAACCTGGTACCTGTTCCAAGTAAAATTCTGAATTATTAAGTGAAACATTTTTACATTAGTGACAGACAAATCCCATTGATCGTATCTTCTGATCAATCTCTTTCCAAGCCAAGAGAAAGGGAGAAGGAAAAACTGCCCCTTTAATATTATCTAACGGTTTTGAGAGCTAAATCTGAGTTTGTTTGTTGGATCCTTTGATAAAATGGTGAGATCTTTCAGCTGGAGTAAATCAGTGCTCCGAGATCAACAGCATCAAACTTGCAATAAAAGTTCTAATTTTTGACTGTATTTCTCGACTCTCCTTGAAATAGAATCCTTTAGCAAACACACAGGATTCCCATCAGCTTCCAGGATGTATATTAGCACTTTAGAAACCAAGTAACTACATTTTAAAGGGGGGGGGGGGAATATTTAACAGAGTAATTACTTGACTTGTATTACACACCCATGTTGGTTTTACGGCTTGGAATTCTAGTCCTGGTTGTTTTTTCACTAATGAAGTTCCCCATAAAAGACACATAATGATCATCTGCCTCTCTTTTTTTTTTTATGAACCTGGCAAATGGAAAAAAAAGGTTGCATTCCCTTGGTAGATAGACAACCCGGAAGGGCTGATTCAGCAATTTAAGTAGCCCTTAGACCTAAATTGGAAGTGGCCCCAAGGGAGCTGGAAGTTAAAACATAGGGAGAACTGTTGGAAGAAATGTCCATCTGGGTTCAGTTCCAAGTGGGGGGAAAGACACTGGATTCATGGAAGTTGCTTGGAAAGATGGTTTATTGATGATGGATAAGATAACATGGCTTGAGATCCCAATATCTCAGGGGTTGCCACAAAGAAGAGGGAGTCAAACTATTATCCAAGGCGCCTGAGGGTAGAACAAGAAGCAATGGGTGGAAACTAATCATGGAGAGAAGCAACTTAGAACTGAGGAGGAATTTCCTGACAGTGAGAACAATCAATCAATAGCAATAGCAATAGTTAGGCTTATATACCGCTTCATAGGGCTTTCAGCCCTCTCTAAGCGGTTTACAGAGTCAGCATATTGCCCCCAACAACAATCTGGGTCCTCATTTTACCCACCTCAGAAGGATGGAAGGCTGAGTCAACGCTGAGCCTGGTGGGATTTGAACCGCCGAACTGAAGATAACAGTCAGCTGAAGTGGCCTGCAGTACTGCACCCTAACCACTGCGCCACCTCGGTGGAATAGAATTTGTCTCCAGAAGTTGTGAATGCCCCAACGCTGGAGGTCTTTGAGAAGATTTTGGATAACCATCTGTCTGAAACAGTATAGGGTTTCCTGCCTAGGCGGGGGGGGGGGGGTGGACTAGAAGACCTCCAAGGTGCCTTCCATTTCTGCTATTGTATTATATTAAGATCCTGGGAGGAAAACAAGAAGAGATGCTGAGAGTGCCTGGAGTTTTATGCCCTCTCTGCGCTTTTGAATTTGAGCTTGTGTTCTGATTGGTTGTCAGACTCCCATGGGGCCATGCAGGGGCAACTCTGTCCTGAGTCCCAAGCTTGGTTGACTCTTGCTGGGTGATGATGTAATGAAAGGGTTTTGGGCAATTCTTACTATGGCTCTGCCTGAAGGAAGTAGAACTTTGTTATGTAGAATAGACCGGCTCAGCCTTAATGGCCCATTGACAAAGGTGAGTTTCTGCATCCCTTTTAGGGGAAATATTCTGCCCTTTTAATATTTCCTAAAATATTTAATTTTTCAGGAGAAGGGCGGGTGCTAAAGTCCTACAGAACGATTACAGGAACTGGGTATGTCTAGTCTAATGAAAAGAAGGATTAGGCGAGGCATGATAGCAGTCTTCCAATATTCAAGGGGCTTCTACAAAGATGAGAAGATCAAATTATTTTGTAAAGGGCCAAAAGGCAAGATGAGAAGCAACAGATGGAAACCAACCAAGGAGAGAAACAATCTAGAACTAAGGAGAGAGAATCCTAAAAAGCAGAGACATCACCCTGCCAACAAAAGTGTGTATAGTCAACGTGATGGTTTTCCCAGTTGCAATGGATGGCTGTGAAGGTTGGACCTTAAGGAAGGCTGAACGTCAAAAAATGGAGGCCTTTGAACTCTGGTGCTGGAGAAGACTCCTGCGAGTCCCTTGGACTGCAAGGCTATCCAACCGATCAGTCCTAGAGGAGATCAACCCTGACTGCTCTTTAGAAGGCCGGATCCTGAAGAGGAAACTCCAATACTTTGGCCACCTGATGAGAAGGAAGGACTCTCTGGAGAAGAGCCTCATGCTGGGAACGATGGAGGGCAAAAGAAGAAGAAGGGGACGGCAGAGAAGGAGGTGGCTGGAGGGAGTCACTGAAGCAGTTGGCGTGAGTTTAAATGGACTCCAGAGGATGGTAGAGGACAGGAAGGCCTGGAGGAACATGGTCCATGGTGTTGCAATGGGTCCTGACACAACTTCACAACTAACACAACATTTAATTTTGTGTTTTTCAGAGTTTATACTTGGCAAGGAAAGGCATAGTGCCGTATCCAAGGTGCTTCCCCATCAAATACTGGGAACCTTCACAGCTTACCACTCCTCTCCGGCATGTATTTTTCTACATTTTTTATGCAAATCAGCCCCTAAGGACTGTTTTGAGTTCCTTATTCCCTTATTTTTTTAAAAAAATATCTGCTCATACGCTCCTCGGAAAGTCAGCCAGAGGCCGTTTATAATGTTACACAACAATGAAACTTTAAAATGCAAACTATATTGCCAACAATATAGGAACAAAACCAAATGTATTACTTTTTAAAAAAAGAAAAGAAAATGCCATCGGTAGTGACCTAAGTGAGCTCCAGGGAGGAAAAAAGGTTTACCAATTACAGCTAAAAACGTTCAAAGGAAGGAATTGCTTAGTATTTATTTAGAGTACCGTACCAAGACAGCTAACATGGTTTGCCGCCGTTGTACAACAGAGAATAATACAGCTGGAAGGACCTTAAAGGTCTTCTAGACCAGCCCCCTGATTCAGCAGGAGACCCTATACCAGGGATGGCGAACTTTTTTGGCACCGCATGCCCAAATGGGAATCTGTGTTTATCTGTTTGCCAGAGCTCCAGAAACATGAAGACCAGCTAGCTGGCGGGCATGCACTTTTGCCGGTCAGCTGGTCTTTGGGTTTTGGCAAGCACATAGCAATAGCAGTTAGACTTATATACCGCTTCATAGGGCTTTCAGCCCTCTCTAAGCGGTTTACAGAGTCAGCATATTGCCCCCAACAACAATCCGGGTCCTCATTTTACCCACCTCAGGAGGATGGAAGGCTGAGTCAACCCTGAGCCAGTGAGATTTGAACCGCCGAACTGCAGATAACAGTCAGCTGAAGTGGCCTGCAGTACTGCACTCTAACCACTGTGCCACCTCGGCTCATCCTCATGCATGCTGGCCAGCTGGTTGTGCATGCCAGAGCACCAGAAACCTGATGCCCACCTGGTTAGTGTGCACAGGCCTGTCTTTGGCTGTTTGGGGGCATTTTGGGGGGCTGTTTTCAGTCAGTTTTTTGGCTGTTTTGGGGGATTTTTCTGGCTGTTTCTGACCCCCCCCCCCCCAAATGGCCTAAAAATGGCCTGGAAACAGCCTGGAAAATTGCACAAAAATGGCATGCTTTTGGCCATTTTTTGAGGCTGTTTTCCAGTGTCCACAAAAACCAGCTGACCAGCGCACATGTGAAGGCTGTAAACCAGAAGAGCAGCTGGTAACAGGGCATGTGCCCACCGAAGGGGCTCTGTGTCAGTGTTGGGTTCCGGATCCCATTGCAACTGGAACAGTGCGCTGGGGCCAGGCGTCCACCGTGGGCACATGCGCTGTGTATTCATGCGGACACCACTGCCCTGCGATGCCCCAGCTGTTCAGCGAAGTCATGCAGGCGCCCCACACTGTGTGCGTATGCTCAAGTGGCCCGTTTTCCTCAAATGTGGACGGGCGGGTGGACCCACCGAAACACCATTCCGGTGTGTTGGCTGCTGCTCCCAGCTGACACCGGTATGCTCGTACTGGTCTGTACCGCCCGGAACCCACCACTGCTCTTTATGCCACCTCTGGCATGTGTGCCATAGTATCTCCATTACCATTTTAGGCAAGTGGTGGTCCAGTCTCTTTTTGAAAGCCTCCAGTGATGGAGTACCTATACCATTTCAGGCAAGTTGTGGTCCAGTCTCTTTTTGAAAGCCTCCAGTGATGGAGCACCTACAATTTCTGGAAGCAACCTATTCAACCAAAATAGAGCTGGAAGGGACCTTGGATAATGGAGAACAACCAAAGGCAGAGACCACCAAAGACTCTGTAGTTCAACTCTAAGCAACACATATTCTTTTCTATTGGGGCCCCGGATGATCTTGAAACACTGATTATGGTCAATAGGACACCACCACAACACCCCAACGATATAGTCTGATATAGATTCCAAGGTACAACAGCCATCAAGAGGTAGCCCTGCCTGGAAAACTGCATAGATACCTTCATGAATAAGGAGCAGCTGAGTTAAATTTGAAGGGAACGTTGCTTTTTATTAGGAAATCAGGCTGCAAACATCTGCATACGTTTCTGTGTATAGAACTTGTCTCAATGTTTGCATTTCCTTCCCAGCTGTCTATGGTGCTTCCCCCTCTACACAAAGCCGGTTCCTTAATTTGTGCAATTTTGCATATCACTTTCCCATGTATGAGTGTTTTAATGTGTGGCACTTCTACTAAGCTGCCCGGATTGTAAAACTCAAAGAAATGCATCAGCTAACAAAGAGTATAATTGCATTCCAATGGCTACATTCAATTTAAAGTTTAACATTAAATTGGTTCTCTATAAAAATGCAGGCTCAAAAATTGTACCCATCTCAAGGTGGAGAGAAATAAGTCCCCTCTCTACCATATGATCAGAGGTGGTATTCAGCCGGTTCTGACCGGTTCTGGCAAACCTGGTAGTGGAAATTTTGGCTGTTTGAAGAACTGGCAAATACCACCTCTGGCTGGCCCCAGCCCCAATCTATTCGCTGTCACCAAAATCCCAGTTGATTGGTTGCATTGTTTTTTGTTTGCCCCGCACAGGACAATGGAGCTGGAAAGCAGTTTAGTGGAATGAGGAGGGAATGGAGATTTTGCAGTATCCTTCCCCTGGAATGAGGAGGGAATGGAGATTTTGCAATATCCTTCCCCTGGAGTGGGGAGGGAATGGGGATTTTGCAATATCCTTCCCCTGGAGTGGGGAGGGAATGGGGATTTTGCAATATCCTTCCCCTGGAGTGGGGAGGGAATGGGGATTTTGCAGTATCCTTCCCCTGGAGTGAAGAGGGAATGGGGATTTTGCAGTATCCTTCCCCTGGAGTGAAGAGGGAATGGGGATTTTGCAGTATCTTTCCCCTGGAATGGAGAGGGAATGGGGATTTTGCAGTATATTTCCCCTGGAATGGAGAGGGAATGGGGATTTTGCAGTATCCTTCCCCTGGAGTGAAGAGGGAATGGGGATTTTGCAGTATCTTTCCCCTGGAATGGAGAGGGAATGGGGATTTTGCAGTATCCTTCCCCTGGAGTGGGGAGGGAATGGGGATTTTGCAATATCCTTCCCCTGGAGTGGGGAGGGAATGGGGATTCTGCAATATCCTTCCCCTGGAGTGGGGAGGGAATGGGGATTTTGTAGTATCCTTCCCCAGGAGTGGGGAGGGAATGGAGATTTTGCAATATCCTTCCCCTGGAGTGGGGAGGGAATGGGGATTTTGCAATATCCTTCCCCTGGAATGGAGAGGGAATGGGGATTTTGCAGTATCCTTCCCCTGGAGTGGGGAGGGAATGGAGATTTTGCAGTATCCTTCCCCTGGAGTGGGGAGGGAATGGGGATTTTGCAATATCCTTCCCCTGGAGTGGGGAGGGAATGGGGATTTTGCAATATCCTTCCCCTGGAGTGGGGAGGGAATGGGGATTTTGCAGTATCTTTCCCCTGGAATGGAGAGGGAATGGGGATTTTGCAGTATCCTTCCACTGGAGTGGGGAGGGAATGGGGATTTTGCAATATCCTTCCCCTGGAATGGAGAGGGAATGGGGATTTTGCAGTATCCTTCCCCTGGAGTGGGGAGGGAATGGGGATTTTGCAGGATCCTTCCCCTGCCATGCCCACCAAGTCACACCCACATAACCGGTAGTAAAATGTCTTACAAACCATAGAATATTGAGGTATATGGATGGAAGGGACCTTGGAGGTCTTGTAGTCTAACCTTTGCTTAAGCAGGAGTTCCTATATCAATTCAAGATGTTGGTTACTATCTCAAAACACTTCACGGCTTGGGATCAGGTTATTTGTCAGAGTTTTGGCAACCTTTCAACAGCCGGCAGCTATTAAATCTTCAGTACCTTGACATTATTTGAAGGATCATCTTCTCCTGGTCGCATCTACCCAACCTAACGGAGCAGGGAGGCAAGGAATACTATGAGTCCCCTCTCCTAGGGAGGTCCATTTAGTGGGATCAAGAAGGAAGGCCTTCTCCATGATGGATCCCTTCTCATGGAACATCATCCAGATGGAGAGAAAATTGGCCCCCACTTTGACAATTATTCGCAAGGCTCTGAAGACCAGGTTTTGCCATCCCTCCTGGGGAATCATGAATGGGATGGAG
This sequence comes from Thamnophis elegans, assembly GCF_009769535.1. NCBI lineage: Eukaryota > Metazoa > Chordata > Lepidosauria > Squamata > Natricidae > Thamnophis > Thamnophis elegans. The sequence goes on along the minus strand of NC_045548.1, from coordinate 76,918,369 downwards.
GCCGTCAAGTGGCTTATTTGATTACCTGTTGTTGCCAGGGGATGGGGAATTATTGCTTTTGATTGTTTTATACTAGGTTTTTATTTTTGTAAGTTGCCCAGAGTAAATGAGAGTGAGTTAGGTAGCCATATAAATTTTCTTAAATAAAGAAATCACCTTCCAGATAAATGGCTGTCCAATCTCTTCTTAAAAACTTCCAGTGTTGGAACATTCACAGCTTCTGGAGGCATCCCCTCCCCTCCTTCATCTTTCCCTCCCCTTGCCTTTCCTTCTTTCCCTTCCCCCATCTCCTCTCCCCATCTTTCCTTTTCCTGTTTTTCCTTTTCCTTTTCCTTCCCTTCCCCTCCCCTCCTTCATTTTCTCATCTTTCCCCCCCTTGCCTTTCCTTCCTTTCTCTTCCCCCACCTCCTCTCCTCTCCCCATCTTTCCTTTTCCTTTTCCTTTTCCTTTTCCTTTCCCTTTTCCTTCCCTTTCTCCTTCCTTTCCTTTCCTTTCCTTTCCTTTCAATCATCCGAGTTAACCTGGCGAACATAGTCTTAACGTGACAAGGAAATGTGCCCCATTACAGTCATGGAAATAATCATTTCCAACTGGCTGTTGACTATTTTGTGATGTGGTTTGACATATAGGATGTTTCCAAAATGGCTTATAGGCAGGGAAGACCTCAACCGCAGAGCAGCTGGCGACAACGGATGTCAAATTAATCGACAGGATGAGCTGTCATGAGCTACAATCCCGTGTCAAAAGCACCAAGTCTTGTCTTGAGCTAGAGATGCTTTATTTACTTGGAACCGAAACTGCCTTGCCCCCAAATAATGCACTTTAAAATGCACAGTTTTAGACTGAGAATGGAAATAATGAGGACAAGTGCATTTTAAAAGTCCTGTTAGCGCAGGGTAGACTCTGAATCAAGTTAATCAGTCTCCAGATGCCCTTGCGGACACTTCTTGGTAGTAATATTTATTTTATATGCCTTGTTTGTTGGTTTGTCAAGAACTCAACGTGACAAACAAACCTACTATTTCTTCCTCCACTTATTTTTCCCCACAACAACCATTCTGTGAGGAAGGTTGGGCTGGGAGAAAAGTGACTGACCCAAAGTCACCTAGCCAGCTTTCATGCCTAAGGTAGAACTAGAATTCACCATCTCCTGGTGATTGGGCCAAAGCCATCAAGCCAGCTTTCATGCCTAAATTGGGGCTAGAATTCCCAATCTCCTGGTGATTGGTCCAAAGTCACCAATACAGATTTCTTCCCTAATTGGGGCTAGAACTCCCAGTCTGGTGATTGGCCCAAAGTCAAGCAGCTGGCTTTCATGGCTAAGGAGGGACTAGAAATTCCAATTGCCTGGTGATTGGCCCAAAGTGACCAAGCCAGCTTTCATGTCTAAATTGGTACTAGAACTCCCAATCTCCTGGTGATTGGCCCGAAGTCAAGCAGCTGGCTTTCATGGCTAAGGAGGGACTTGAACTCCCAATCTTCTGGTGATTGGGCCAAAGTCAACCAATTGGCTTTCATGGCTAAGGAGGGACTAGAAATTCCAATTGCCTGGTGATTGGCCCAAAGTTACCAAGCCAGCTTTCATGTCTAAATTGGTACTAGAACTCCCAATCTCCTGGTGATTGGCCCAAAGTCAACCAGCTGGCTTTCATGCTTAAGGACACACTAGAACTCACAGTCTTCTGGTTTCTAGTCTGGTGTCTTAACTAGCTGTGTCCTTCCAGGGTGATATTTTATCTTCCCAGTTTAGATCACGGAGTGATTTCTTATCCAAGTACTAACCAAGAATGACCACATTTACCTTATAGATAAGTCTAGTTTTGCATATTTATTTGCACACCGAGGGAGACATTTGCGCGCGTGCGCACACACACACACACACACACACACATTAACATTTATCTTGACTGTTTTGACCCCACTCTGCAAACTTCTTTCTCAGAGCAATAGGTAAGATGGACGCTTTCAATTCCGTCAAGTCTCTTGTTATGGAATTGTGCAGCAGGCGTCCAAATGAAGCCAGAAACATTGACACGGACTTGTAGTTTTATATGAATAACTATACTTAACATTTATATTTACAGCAGACAAGATAGGAACATTACTAACATCATGAGGTAAATCATGGAGCATATGGGGCACACAGAAAAAGGAAAAGGCGGGGGGGAAAGGGAAACTCGCCCTCCACACCCACAGCAACCAATCACGGTACAGATTGCCTCATGCAGGAGACAGCACTGTCCAACCAATCACGTACAACTATGTGTTCTGGCCCATTGTACACTTTACTGTTCTGAACATGTAGTTTTATATAAATAAATATGTTTAACATCCATATTTACAGCAGACAAAATTGAAACATTACTAACATCATGAGGTAAATCATGGAGCATACAGAGCACACAGAACAGAAAAAGGTGGGGGGAAAGGGAAACTCCTCCTCCACACCCACAGCAACCAATCACGGTGCAGATTGCCTCATGCAGGAGACAGCACTGTCCAACCAATCACGTACCACTGTTGCTCTGGCCTATTGTACACTTTACCATTCCAAACTTGTAGTTTTATATTTACAGCAGAGGCAAGATAGAAACATTACTAATATCATGAGGTAAATCACTACAGTATACAGAACACACTGAAGAGAGAAAGGTGGGGGGAAAGGAAATACCCCCTTTATACTTACAGCAACCAATCATAACATAGATTGCCTCAGGCAGGAGCCAACACTCTCCAACCAATCAACTACAACTATGTGTTCTGGCCAGGGGTGGATTCCGGCTTCTGTTACTGCCAGTTCACTCAGGGATGCGCTTTGCGCATGCGCACATGCACAGTAGTAGAAAAATTGCTTCTGCTCATGCACAGAAACAAGATGCCGGCATCTATGGCGCTGCCGATAGAACCGGTTCAGGGGTATGGCCGGCCGAGTTATTATCTCCTCGGCCGAACCGGTCCAAACCGGTAGGAACCCACTTCTGGTTCTGGCCCATTGTACATTTTACAATTCCAGCTAATAAATTTAAAATATTCGAATATCTCTTTTTTGTGTGTGGCATTTTTTCCCCCGTTGGCATCTCAAAACCACCGTTTGGGAGATGTCTTCATTTTTAAAAAAAAAAAGTTGGTTGATTTTCAGACATTTTGTTGCTCAGTTTCATATTTTATTTTTATTTTTTGGATCACCTACTCTTGGCCTTTCCAAACTCGTGCATCTTATTAGCTTTTTAAGTCCTCTTCCTGTTCATCTCTATCCCCCATGTGATTTTGTTGTCCTTTTTTTTTTCCTCGCCACATCCTCACCTCACCTTGGATACCCACTTGGAAGAAAGCAGCTTGCAAATCCATCATTAAATAACTTAAATACCAGAGAGTGGGCGTCACAAAGCATGATTTTGAAACACCCATTAAGGCATATATGATTGGCAGCAATCTGCTCTAAGGAGAGAGGATTAAACACAATCCAATTTCGATCTGAGATGATCCGACTTGCTGAAATGCATTCCTTTGCCGCCACCTGACTTTCTCTCTTTCCGGTCCTCTTTGGTGGACGTATTTGGTCATCAGAGTGGATCAAGGAGGAGGTGGGAGACCTCTGGTCTCCTGGATCAGCAGAAGGGGAACGGTAAGGAAGTTTCCAAAGATGTTGGGTGAAGATCTCCCAGACTAGAAACTCTTTTACAGCGTTCCATAAGAACCAGAGAAACATTTCCGTGAGTTTCGATGAAATTCTGCAAACATTCCAGCTTCAGGCATTCTCTTGCTTCATATCTTCAGGAACCTTGGAATGGTGTGGCTGAAGGAATGGACAGGAGATGCAAAAGTCAATCCATGAGGATTCCAAGGGAAGAACAGGATGGATGGATGGATGGATGGATGGATGGATGGATGGATGGATGGATGGAGGAATGCATGGATGGAGATGGATCAATGGAGGGTGGATGGATGGAGGAATAGGTGGAGGAATTGATGGATGGAACAATGGATGGATAGATGGATGGATGGATGGATGGATGGATGGATGGATGGATGGATGGATGGATGGATGGAAAGATTACTGTTCTAATTTTCTGATGCTGAATGTGAAGAAAACAGTCTAAATCTTGAGAACCTACATGGTGGACAATTCCTGGCTCCAGGTTAGCAAGCGCATTCTGTGGATTTGATCAAGTCAGTGTTTAGACTCATTGTCAATTCCCTGTGATTAAGCTAAGAACATCTCCATTTTGTTCTTCCTTCAGGCAAGAAAGAAGGAAAAAAGTACATAAAAGCATAATAGCAACTCTTCCTCCCTCCCTCCCTCCCTCCCTTTTCATCTCCTTCTCTCCTGCCTTCCATCTCTCTCCTTCTTTCCTTTGGTCTCTCTTTCCTTCCTTACTTCCTTTTCATTTCCTTCTCTCCCCTTCCATCTCTCTCCTTTTTTCCTTTGGTCTCTCTTCCTTCCTTCCTTCTTTCCTTCCTTCCATCTCTCTCCTTCTTTCCTTTGGTCTCTCTTTCCTTCTTTCCTTTCTTTTCATTTCCTTCTCTCCCCTTCCATCTCTCTCCTTTTTTCCTTTCGTCTCTCTTTCCTTCCTTCCTTCCTTCCTTCTTTCCTTCCTTCCATCTCTCTCCTTCTTTCTTTCAGTCTCTCCTCCCTCCCTCCCTCAGATTGATTTCTTCCTTTCCTCCAGAAGCTGAAGCTGGAACTTTCTTCTTCAATTCCCCATAATACCTTTGGGCAGGAGAAGAATGACTGGTCCCAAATTACTCAGTGAGCTATCATGGGGGGAAGATAGCTTCACCATGGCCCTCCTCACTCATAGGTTAACATCGAAACCACACCATTTTTGCTGAAGATTGCAAAACTGCTTCCACTAACAAGCTATTTGAATAAGGTGTGCTTTCTCCACCTCCTAGGTGCGCTGGCATTTTAATTCCTAGGGTTTTTCACACAGCGTGCGGAAATTTAAGTGGTTGCCCACCACAACCCCTAGATGTCTCTCAAATTTACAGCTGCTATGTTGGAGAAGCAGGATGCATTTGGAGCAGAAGGAAAAGACGCTATTTGCAAGATATCTAGGTCATTTCAGCCTCCTTAGGAATAAAGCAAGAGACTTCTTCAAAAGCAAGGAGGCATCTGCAATTGCTTGCACCTGTGGACTTTCCTGGTGAAATAATACCGTTATGTTATTAACTTATTATTATTAACAAATATTAAGAGATTTGTCAAGTGGGGATGTTCTTTCATATGGATGTGGCTGTAAGTTCATTATGCAGCGTGAACTTGCTTAAATATTCATCACTTTGTTAATGAACCACATTCATTTTTAAGACATGCAATCCGAGATGGCATTGAACATGATTTGGTAATATTATAATTTGCTCATAATGGTGGAAAGGATGAGTACAGCGGAAATAATTATCTCTCTCAACATCCAATGTTTCCTCCTGGCTAAAAAGCAGCTGTTTTTCATTAGATGCCACTTAAGGATCATAGCTGTGCAACCTGGCCCAGATTGGCACTTTTTTTAGAAGAACAAAGTTGTGGGGCATAAGGAAAAGGACACAGGTGAAGCTGGAGTGAGCTGATGGGGACAAGGCAGAGTTAACATGGATTTCAGGAAGCATTCTCTGATCTTGACACCGTGTTTTCCCAAAAATAAGCCAGGGTCTTATTTTCTTTTGACCCCCGAAATAAGCACTTGGCCTTATTTCTGGGGAGGTCTTATTATTTTTGAGGCACAGGAGGCGGTGAGCGTGGTCACCTCATGGCTGCTGCTGTGTTATAATATTTGGGGGGAGGGCTTATTTTCAGGAGAGGGCTTATTTTAGCGCATGTGCTCAAAATAGCAATAGCAATAGCAGTTAGACTTAAGGTGGTGCAGTGGTTAGGGTGCAGTACTGCAGGCCACTTCAGCTGACTGTTATCTGCAGTTCAGCGGTTCAAATCTCACCGGCTCAAGGTTGACTCAGCCTTCCATCCTTCCGAGGTGGGTGAAATGAGGACCCAGACTGTGGGGGTGATATGCTGACTCTGTAAACCGCTTAGAGAGGGCTGAAAGTCCTATGAAACGGTATATAAGTCTAACTGCTATTGCTATTGCTATATACTAACAATCCATCAACAATCTGGGTCCTCATTTTACCCACCTCGGAAGGATGGAAGGCTGAGTCAACCCTGAGCCGGTGAGATTTGAACAGCTGAACCGCCGAACTAGCAGTCAGCTGAAGTAGCCTGCAGTACAGCACTCTAACCACTGCACCACCTCGGCTCCAATTGGGCTTATTATCTGGAAAGGTCCTCTTTTCAGGAAAACAGGGTGGAATATTTGTGACTCAGAGTTAAGCGGTGGAGTAACCTTGGTGGTCTCCAGGCTTGGTTATTGTCTTGGGGACATTTCAAGACCCAACTAGGTATCATCATCAGTGCTAGAAGGAAGTGGGGTTTGTGAAGAGGAGGAGGAGGAGGAGGAGGAGGAGGAGGAGGAGGAGGAGGAGGAGGAGGAGGATTGGCAGGATTTGGGTTTTGGCTAGTCTAGAGAAAAGAAGGACTAGGGGGGACATGATAGCAATCTTCCAATATTTGAGAAGCTTCCACAAAGAGGAGGAGATCAATTTATTTTCTAAAGCACCAGAAGGCAGGACAAGAAACAATGGGTGGAAACTAATCAAGGAGAGAAGCAACCTGGAATTGAGGAGAAACTGCCTAATAGTGAGGACAATTGACTAGTGGAACAGTTTCTCTTCAGGAGTTGTGAATGCTTCATCACTGGAGGCTTTTAAGAAGAGACTGGACAGTCACATTTCTGAAATGGCATAGGGTCTCCTGCGTGACCAGGGGGGTGGTCTAGATAGAAGACCTCCAAGGTTCCTTTCAGCTCTACTCTGATTGATTGATTTGTGTGCTGTCTGGGGTATTCAAGTATTGGAAGACTGGTATCATGTCACCCTATTTTTTCTATTCATTAGAATAGACGCGCCCTACTCCTGCAACTGTTCTTCGTATGTTTTAGCATTGTTTCTTTGGCTGTCCATATTGTCAACTCATAAAGCATTTGCATGTCTGTTATTAAATTGCCATGGTGAGGAAGGGGAGGGGGAGCGCATTCCACCCATATCTTCGGCTACAGTCAGATCTCAAATGACTACAGCAGGCTTGTGAGGCGTGCAGCTCATTGGTGAATGTGATTTATGACACAGACTGAGGGGAGGAAAGAAACAGGGGTAAAGTTCACTCATAATTTAAATGAGGTCAGATCTGACTGCAATGGGGTATTGCCAAAATAGTGCTCCTAATAAATGACTGGATTTCTTTTGAAACTTGGTTCGAGGCTCGTGAATTAATTAGGGCATCTTTCGGAAACCTGACACACATAGGTTCTGAGAAGTCTTCTGCAACCCCAGAGTTCAGATATCTCAATTCTCTTCCTACCCTGCTTCCCCAGGGTCGAATTTTCCTCTCCTTAGCGGGTTACTGCGACCATTCTTCCTTGCACTATTCTGATCTTTATAAACCTGGACACGTCAGCCCCCGAATATCTTTTCCAATTTGTTTTGGTACACCGAGCCGTACTTAACCAACTACGTTTTAGCTGAGGTAGCAGCCAGCTTGTGCGGATAATTTATGGTTCAGTGTTTTGTGTACACCCTGGAAAAAGGAGCCATTATTATTAGAATTCTTAAAATTAGATTTTTATTCCAATGTATGTATCAGGGGTGGGTTTCAACCGGTTCGCGGCGGTTCCTGCGAACCGGTTGTTGGCGAACCCGGAAGTAAGTAACTTCCGGGAACGGCGAAGGGCGCGCCCGCCCGCCCGCGGTCCTTACCCGGTTTTGACGAGTTCTGCGCTTCTACGCATGCCCAGGACGCATACAGCGCCTGCGCGATCCTCCAGGAGCAGCTGCAGCATCGCGCAGACGCTAGTACGCATGCGTGCACCGCACACGTGCACAAGGACGCCGCCGGCCCCGTTCCAACCGAACTGGTTGGAACAGGGCGAGAAACCCACCCCTGGTATGTATACATATACATAGTCAACTCAAGACAGAGAATATACCTAATATTCAAAGTTATCCTTCCAGCTTCCATGCCTAAAGATATCCCTGATCTCAGAATCTCCTGATTTCTATACCTGCCTCTTAGCAGCCGCACCAAAATGTCTCCCAAAAAAAGAAGCAATCAAAAAGGAAAGAGGGTGTCATCCTCTGCTTCGCTTGCTTGCTGTTGGCTGCCATAGAAACGGGGAGGGTGGGGCCTGGTATTTGGGAAGGGAATCATATGGTACTGGAGGAGTTATGTAGAAGGGAGTTTTGTTCTCACCATCTTCTGCGCATGCTGATGGCCGATGTTTGGTCTTATTCAAGGCCAACCGTCTTGCGTACCAACCTGATGAGGCTTTTTGAAGATGCACCCCCACATGACACCTTAGGGAGTTGCAGATTGGACACTGGGCTGGGGTAATTGGAGGGAGGGGGCTGGGTAATCATTCAATATGTGCTTGTTCGTGCCTTTTTGGCTCAGATCTTGCTTTCCTTTTCACTGCTTTCAATTCATGCCTAGTAAAAGCCGAGGTGGCGCAGAGCCGAGGTGGCGCAGTGGTTAAATGCAGCACTGCAGGCTACTTCAGCTGACTGCAGTTCTGCAGTTCAAATCTCACCGGCTCAGGGTTGACTCAGCCTTCAATCCTAAAATGATTGTTGTTGGGGGCAATATGCTGACTCTGTAAACTGCTTAAAGAGGGCTGAAAGCCCTATGAAGCGGCATATAAGTCTAACTGCTATTGCTATTGCTAAAAGTACTTTATCTCTATTCAAATGGAGTTGAGGTTTTCCTTTCTTGGATATTGAAGGAGGCATGCCTGACATTAAGAAAGTTCGGAAAACGGGAGAACTAATAAGAAGTGGAATCTTTGAGAAAAAATGGTTAGAGGAGGAGGAAGGGGGTGTCTGGGTTTCTGCTGGCATTACTACCGGGTTGGTGGCCGAATTTTTTTGCATGCATGCGCATTTCACTTTAAAACGTCTGCACATGAGCACACCATTAAAAAAGGGGAAAAAATTACATTTTGTCAATGAAGATTAGCAATAGCAATAGCAGTTAGACTTATATACCGCTTCCTAGGGCTTTCAGCCCTCTCTAAGCGGTTTACAGAGTCAGCATATTGCCCCCAACAACAATCCGGGTCCTCATTTTACCCACCTCGGAAGGATGGAAGGCTGAGTCAACCCTGAGCCGGTGAGATTTGAACTGCAGAACTGCAGAACCGCAGTCAGCTGAAGTAGCCTGCAGTGCTGCACTCTAACCACTGCGCCACCTTAGCTCTGCACATGTGCAGAACAGAAAAAAAAATATGGAAAGAGAATAATATGGCAGAAATTGGAGATATGATGTAAAATGGATTATGTACTGTATATGAGAGGTGTAAAAGGAAAGATCGGGAAAACACCTTGTTCATAAAATACGGACATTTCATTCAGGCATTGCGGAATTAATCTTCTCAATCCCTTCCCTAGAAGTGCAAGAGGTTTTACGGCGGGCATCTGAGTGCAAATTCTTGTCGCCTCTGAAGTGACAAGTCATCTTGGAGACTTCAGGGTTGCCACACCAACGGTGGGAGGATGGGGAAATAGTTAGATGGGGTTTTGTAGCCGAAACAATGAAGTTTTCCTGTGGGAACCAAGGACATTCTCACAGGTGGCTAGCCAGAGGAGGAGCAAGTAGTATAGTATAGCCTTTATTGTCATTGCACATCATGTATACAATGAAATTGGTTTTAGTCTCACTGGTGCAATCCACGACAAAAAAAATACAACATAAATAGTATTAAAGAATAATCCCTGAATTGACAATCAGACAATCAAACAACAACAACAATTAAAACAATACTGGTATAAAGAATAATAAAGTGCTATAAGTAACCAAGCAACCGGCCAGCACCTGAATTGGACAGCATGACCAGTGACTTGGGGGGGAAGGGAGAAACTTTTACTTTTCAATGAGGGGAAAACCATGGGAATTCTCAGAGTCGGCTTTCACCAGTTGTGCCAATATGATGTATCCAATAAACTCTTCTTTGAAGAATTTGCCCGCCTCGGAGTTCTACTTTCTATGGGTGCATTATTTGGAATGCTGACAATCCTACACAGACATAGAATTCATGGTGGTGGTGGTGTTAGTTGCAAAGTCATGTCCGACCCATCGCAACCCCATGGACCATGTTCCCCCAGGTCTTCCTGTCCTCTACCATCCTCTGGAGTCCATTTAAGCTCATGTTGACTGTTTCGGTGACTCCATACAGCCACCTCGTTCTCTGCCGTCCCCTTCTTCTTCTTTTGCCCTCCATCTTTCCCAGCATGAGGCTCTTCTCCAGGGAGTCCTTCCTTCTCATCAGGTGGCAAAAGTCTTTGAGTTTCCTCTTCAGGATCTGTCCTTCTAAAGAGCAGTCAGGGTGGATCTCCTCTAGGACTGACCGGTTGGATGGCCTTGCAGTCCTTCTTCTTTTACCCTCCATCGTTCCCAGCATGAGGCTCTTCTCCAGGGAGTCCTTCCTTCTCATTAGGTGGCCAAAGTCTTTGAGTTTCCTCTTCAGGATCTGGCCTTCTAAAGAGCAGTCGGGGTTGATCTCCTCTAGGACTGACCGGTTGGATGGCCTTGCGGTCTAAGGGACTTGCAGAAGTCCCTTGGACTGAAATAGTACACTGACTATTCATATATACTTACGCTATGGTTGATCTATTTTTTTTCCAGTCTCTGGAATAAATTCCTTCAGAAAATAATCTGAATAAAAAATTCACCTCGCTCACCTTTGCTTCTCAAAATACAGCATTCACTCTTTTACTTGGCTGACCCAATCATTGCTGTGAAGAGTTAAGGGGGGAAAAAATGCTTGATGAACCCCAGAAGGTTTGCCAGCTGGCCCAGCAGCTTGTCTCTTGTGCCTCTGATATGCTGACAAGCACATTTTCAGATTTAATAATTAGTAAGCCTCTCTTCCCCCCCCCTCCCACCCCTCATAATGATCAGCGAGCCTATTGGAAAGTTAATCCTTTCTGATGGAAGAGAATATCTGTTGCTCAACGTTGAACTGTGGGGGGGTCTTCCTCTTGGAACATGATTGTTTGTTCGCAGACATTTCATCACTCAAACAGGTAACGGACTAGTGCTAGTAACGAAATGTTTGCAAGCAAATCACCAAGTTCAGAGAGCACCAAGGAGTTTCTTCACAAAAAATGGGACAGAAGTCCAGATGGCAGAAAGCTCCCTATCTACATGAACACAACAGCTAGAAGTTTTCTCCTCCTCCTCCTCCTCCTCCTCCTCCTCCTCCTCCTCCTCCTCCTCCTCCTCCTCCTCTTCCTCTAGTCCCGTCAGAGGTGGGTTCCTGCCAGTTCTAACCCACAAATCTACAGTGCCGTTTAGAACCGGTTCCAGCTCCCTCCTCCCCCACCCATGCGCACATCATCAAGATAAAGAGCGAGAGGAGGAATTCTGGGAGTTGAAGTCCACAAGTCTTAAGCTGTCAAATTTGATCACCCCTAGTTTTTTTTTCCTAAAGAGTTAGGGGTGCAAGGGTCTTGTAACTTGACAGCTTTAAGACTTGCACACTTCAACGCCAGAGTTCCTGAGCCAACATGACTGGAGGAGGAATTCTGGGAGTTGAAGTCCACAAATCTTAAAGCTGTCAAGTTTGAACACCCATGGGTTTTTTTTTTGGAAAAGGTTAGGGATGCAAGGGTCTTGTAACTTGACAGCTTTAAGACTTGCGTGCTTCAAATGCCAGAGTTCCTGAGCCAACATTTTGGTTGCTAAGCAAGAGCATTGTTAAGTGAGTTTCACCACATTTTACAAGTTGGCCATGCCCACCCAGTTACTTGACTGCCAAGCCACTCCCACTCAGTCACATGGCCGGCAAGCCACTCCAACCCGGTCACATGACTGGCAAGCCACTCCCACAAAGCAGGCCACACCTACAGAAGAGGTTCTAAAAATTTTTGAAACCCACCACTGAATCCCGTGATGGTGGACCTATGGCATGCGTGCCCGAGGTGGCATTCAGAGCCATGTAACCCGTTCCTCTTCTGGGTTTCATGGGCGCATGTGCACAATATGACCAGCTGGCCTTTGTATGTGCAGTGGTGCCGAAAACTGGAAGAGTTGGTCTGTTTTCCTGTGCGAGCATGCATGCCGGCCAGCTGATCGGCATGTGCCCATGTGCAGCTCTAACTGGAGGACATCCTCACTAGCGCACATGCCTGCGTCGGAAACCAGAAGTTCATTTTCCAGCGTGCATGGCCCCTGGACAGCTTCTTTTCCTGGTCATGGCTCAGACGAGAACCTGTTCATGCGTGCACAACGGACACATGTGCGAAGTGCTCTTTTTCCGGCACTCGGCGCCAAAAAAGTTTGCCATCCCTGCTCTAGGTTATACCATTTGTCTGAAATGGTATAGTGTCCCCTGCTCGTGGAGTTAGACTAGAGGACCTCCAAGGTCCCTTCCAACGCTTTTATTCTGTATTCTTTCTCTACAAAACCAATAGACGTTAGTGGTTTTTCAGAAGTTATTATGGTTTTATACTGGGATCTGAGGAGCTGGGTTCCCCTACGTTCAGTCCAATGGTTGGTTCCTAAAATTTAAAATTTAATAGGATTTGTATGCCGCCCACTCCCTAGGGACTCTGGGCGGCTTACAACAATATAAAAACATTTAAAATATTTAAATAATACAGAATTAAAATCAATGCAACATCCATTCCATCAAGTGGGGCTGGAAATTAATCAACAGCCCCAGGCCTGCCGGAACAGCCAGGTCTTGGTTGCTTTACGGAAGGCCGAGAGAGTGGTGAGGGTCCGGATCTCTGCAGGCAGTTCGTTCCACAGGGCCGGTGCAGCTACAGAGAAGGCCCTCCCACGGGGAGCCGCCAGCCGGCATTGACTGATCGACGGCACCCGGAGGAGGCCCAACCTGTGTGATCTTATTGGTCGTTGGGAGGTTTCTACCGGTCCGGTTTGGACGAACCGGTAGAAGCTTGGCGGCCTGGGTCATTGGATCCCGGCAGCGACCCAGGCCTGCCACACCCCCGAACCGGTTCTCCCAGCACCATCTTGTTTTTTTTTTTGCTTCCGCGCATGCACAAACCAATTTTAGTTGTACTGCGCATGTGCGCACTGCGCAAAGCAAGTGCGTGTGGGTGCACGGCGCATCCTTAAGCGAACCGGCAATAGTCTCTGCCATAACCAAAGTCTGGTTCAATCTGGGGATTACTCCCTCGCCCCATTAAATAATTTTTGTGAAACAGAATTCACCTGAGAGAGAGTGAGAGAGTGAGAGTGAGAGTGAGAGAGAGAGAGAGAGAGAGAGAGAGAGAGTGTGTGTGTGTGTGTGTGTGTGTGTGTGTGTGAGAGAGAGAGAGAGAGAGAGAGAGAGAGAGAGAGAGACTTCAACCAAAAGTCTGAAAAAAGTATTTCCCAAAATAAAATATTGAGTTAACACAAAGCATTGCTATGCAAAGCCTTTGATGCCATCTACCAGTACACAAATCCTAAGGCTTTTAAATCTAATCCCACAGCAATAGGCATATCAGTCTTACCCAGATGAACACAATAATTAAAGTTGTGGTAAAAGCTACTGTTATTTTGCTTGCATATGCACCTCCCTCCCTCTCTCTCCCTCCCTCCCTCTCTCTCTCTCTTTTCTTTTTCTCTCTCTCTCCTTTGGAGAGTGTACAAACCTGCTCAGGAATTCTTTTCCTGCTGTGCATCAGGAGGAAGAATCATACAATCATAGAGTTGGAAGGGACCTTGGAGATCTTCTAGTCCAACCCCCTCAGGCAGGAGACCCTATAGCATTTCAATCAAGGGCCTGTCCAGCCTCTTCTTAAAAGCCTCCAGTGATGGAACTGTTCTGATCTAGTCTTCCTGAGAAAGCATAAATCACAATATTAGGAGCCAAGGTGGCGCAGTGGTTAGGGTGCAGTACTGCAGGCCACTTTAGCTGACTGTGATCTGCAGTTCAGCGGTTCAAATCTGACCGGCTCAAGGTCGACTCAGCCTTCCATCCTTCCGAGGTGGGTGAAATGAGGACCCGGGACTGTGGGGGCAAGTTGCTGACTCAATTTGCTAAAAAAAATTGTAAATCGCTTAGAGAGGGCTGAAAGCCCTATGAAGCGGTATATAAGTCTAATAAATAAAATAAATAAATAAATTAGTCCCAAAAATACGACTGTAGATCATTAACAGTCTGCACGGCTTCACAAACAGTCTGTGAAGATTCTGACAGATGTCTGCTTGAGTTGCCACAGTCTTTCAGGGGAATGTTGATAAACACCCACCTTTATCTCCCTTGAAACACTGCCAGGGACCTAATTGCCAAATGCAGAGCAAGGCCAAACTTTGCACAGAGTCAAACAGAACTTTCCAAAGCTTGAACCGACCAGGTGAACTAATTGCTTCCTGAAAAAGCTCCTCTTTTATGTCTTATGGGAGGGGTCAATCATCTCCAAGCCTTACTCCTAAGTCAACCCTGTTTTCTTAATTGTTCTTGCTTTCCAGCAGCTCTGTGCATGCACGGACGGGGAACAGGCTCCTGCTGCTCTTCTGCCTCGCTGATATCAGACTCCGGAGCTAACCGGATAACTACCAGATGGCCTTGGGCCCCTGTCTGCCTCCGACGCGGAGCCCTTGTCTGAACCTTCCCCATACTCCAGGACTGGCCCACGTTCCTCCCCAACCTTTTCAATGTTCAAATCTGCTGCCAGCTCTGCTGGCCGCTGGCAGGCCACAATAGGAGGACCCACAACATCTGGAGGCAAGTTGTTCCACTGATTAATTGTCCTCACGGTCAGGAAATTTCTCCTTAGTTTTTGGTTGCTTCTCTCCTTGATTAGTTTCCACCCATTGCTTCTTGTTCTGCCTTCAGGTGCTTTGGAGGATAGCTTGACTCCCTCTTCTTTATGACCCCTCTCTTCTTCTTTTCACACAGAAATGTTGGCCTCCGTTTCAGTTGTAAGTCGAGGACTACCAGTATTTGCAAAAAGATTTCTTTCATCATTCCGAATGGCCACTGAACTGCAACTTTTGCAAAAAAAGAGCCAATTCTTGTTATACAGAGGGAAAAAAGAGCTTCAAAAAGAGGGAAGGAGAGTGTAGGAAGTTAAAGCCCCCCCCCCCCCAGTCTCTTAGAAAAATGAAATATCCTGGAAAATATTGAAAAGGCAGAATATTATATTTCCCTGGATCAGAAATGGATAAACATGTTTTTTAGGCAGGAAGCAGACTCACTCTTAATAGCCCTCACTTTTGTCAATGGGCCATTAGGGGCCCTGAACTAGTTTATTCTACATAACAAAGATATCCCCCCTTCAGCTCCAGGGTGATGGGATTAAGGCATGATAGTATTAGCCCTTTACCCATCTCACCACGGGGCACCTGGGAAGAAGCGATGCTCAACCAAACTTGGACTCCAAGCACAGCCTAGAGAGTTGGCCCTGCATGGCCCCATGGGAGTCTGACAACCAAGCAGGATACAAGATCAAGATCAAAGGCCAGAGAGGGCATAAAACCAGGGACTTTCAGCATCTCTGTCCCTTTTTCTCCTTCACCCAACATCTGGAAGCATCTGATCCCCCTTTTTCTGTTCAGGACTTCAAGCCATGTGGATCCTGCCCACCATTAAACCATCTTTCCAACCAGCCTCCGTGATTCCAGTGTTTTTTCCCCACACTTGAAGCTGAACCCAGAAGGACATTTCTTTCAACAACAGTTCTGGGTAGAGTGAAGTTTGCTATTCAGGACCAAAAATATGACTTTCGTTTCGGACGAGCAGGGCTTTTGACTGGCTTTCCGAATCCCGGAGAGATCCAGAAGGAAATGTGATTCAGAATGAAATCCGGCATGTTCAAAGACGCCAACGGTGAGAAGAACTGAGGCGTTTTAGGAAAATTCACTGAGAACGAGAGTCTTCTTGGGGCAAAGGTCTGGAGGTTTCTAAGGATAGAGTTTTTTTGCAGGGATGAGTGATCCTTTTTTAAGGGACAATGGTCCCACTGGCCTTTGAGAAGACACCAAAGTTTATTCTCCAAAAAGTAGACAAGTCAAAGAACTGAGCAGCTCCGAAAGGAAGGTGGAAACGTTTTTCGGCCTTCATGGTAATAAAAATGAGTTAAATGCCATTTAAATAGTTATGGTCTAACTTTTAACCTTTTGTCCTATTCATTAAAATCTCTGGAGAACATCAGAAACTTGCATAAGCTATGCAGACTCCGGGTGATAATTTACTGGGTCAGATCAAAATTCTATTAATTTAATGCATTATATATATGGAGAGAGACAGAGACAGAGAGAAAGAGAGAGAGAGAGAGACAGAGAGAAAGAGAGTCAGAGACAGAGAGAGACAGAAAGAGAGAGAGAGAAAGAGA